>NW_016806560.1:1864700-1950776 GCF_001698545.2 Rhinopithecus bieti
AAGGGAAGAAAGGAAGGAAGGAAGGAAGGAAGGAAGGAAGGAAGGAAGGAAAATAAATAAATAGATGTCAAGGCAACATAAAATTATAAGAATTCACTAGAGGTTCCTAATTCAGGCCTAATGGATTCCAACAGAAAGGCCCTGCTAAGCTCTTCCCTATTTTACATATTAGGCATCCATTTAAGGATTCTCTTTCACTAATGTATTCTGCTGAGGGGAAAAACAATTGAGGCCTGCTGTCTTGTAAGTGTTTTAGCAGGTACTGTCGACAGTAATTACTGCAGAGATAGGAAAGAAACCAAACTCCAGTATTCGATTCAGGCTTTAAGGAGGGAATAGGGCCAGAACTAACCCAAGGATAGGCCTGATAGAAGGCAAACATTTAAGATGGAGAAAAATAACCTTCATCTTTACTAAGCAGCAAAAGGAACCAGCTGCTCTTCTCAGAAGAAAGAATTCTCAGAAGGAAATGTGATACAAACATAGTCTACCTAATGCACTGTCAAATATGTTAATAATATATACATAAATGGTTTCTAATCGTGAAGATATTTTTCAAAGCATAAGAACAAGAAGATTAAGAAAAACCCACAAATTGAACTTACCATTGTCAGCTATAGGTGGACTCTCAAATACTTTTTCTGAATAACTGTTCTGTTTATACATAAATACAATAACATGGGAGCTCATTTTCTAAGGAGCTTGGTTTCTGGAGAAGAGATTATGACTTCATTTAAATGAAATACACACAGTAAAGATCAAGGAAGAATTGACTGATTTTAATTAAGATGAATTGTACCTAGCGCACTCTCACTACTAGTACACAACCACTCCTGTTCAAAGAAAACAATATAATTTGTATTTTTATATTTTAGAAAATCAGGCTTCTCAAATATTTTAAAGATTAGGAGCCATTTAGTTGAATATTGCATTAAAATGTAAATATTATTTTCCAGCTTTTCTACTTTTAGCATTTAAATTGCCAGGTCTCACATAGAGACAATTGCTTATCTCATTATTGGCTTGATTTTTAAATACTGAGATCTGCCTACGTAGCAGTTTGTCTTTTTAATTCTTTTCTTCATTACTTCCAGGTCATAGCATAGAATTATAAAAGGTTTTAAATAACTCCTAACTCAAAAAGCCCATGATCACAAGACATCTTCTACCTCTTCTACCTATGTAGCAATAGAAAAACACACTGAGGTTCTCTTTCATGGATTCACATATTTTTACAGTCATATCTGCATGTTAAAATTTACAGAAAGTTCACATGGAGGAGCTCACTTGAAACTACAGACTTCCAAGCTAAAAAGAATATCTTCATTTAAAAAATGTCAAAACGAATTTTTCCAGGGACTAAATGACTTGTCCAAGGTTGTATGGATCTTTGAGAGACCTGGGTTCATTGGTTGGCTCTGACTTGGGGCCCTAACTTCCCTCTAGTGTTGAATAGGTACTGAGAGTGTAGCAACCACATAGGGGTGTTAAAAAGACAAAATGAAATAAATTAAGGAAAGGCTTAGCATAGAAACGGTACCTAGCAGGGGTTTAATAAATGCTCCTTAGAAGTAGTAAAAGGATTTCAACTTGATTCCCAAGCATTGCATCTGATTGCCTCTCCTGCTTCCTATCCTTTGATGATTCTAACATGTTAAAGAATCCGGGAGTGCGTTCAGATTGAACATGGCCCAAAATTGCAGTCACTCATGCCTTGTGGCTTACTGAGTTAGCCAGGGAAGTGATGGTGACAAACCAGAGCTACAGGATCGTTGGGGCACATACTTTGGTTGACTTCACGAAAGTTCTTCAAAACCTTGTTCATTTGTGAGGAAACATAGAATAATAAAAATACAGATTACAGGCTCATAAATGGTCATCTTACAAAACTCCACTGCATGTTTGAGTCCCTTCAACACTGATTCTGGGGGTTGTGCATTTTGTGCATGGTTCCTTCCAGAGATGGGAAGCTCCTGTTCCCTGGGCAGTTCACTCCCACACAGATGGTTCCGACAACGGAAAGATGTACATTAAATGGGGGGAAATTCTATCACAAAGTCCATTTGTGCTGGTGGGAATAAATTAAATTCCTCTTTCTAAAGACATTCTTTCGAAATGTGAAAACAGTTCCACTGACTCATTGTTGAATGATAGCCAAGTAATTCAACAATTTCTCTTTAGACTTGGAAAAAGAAGAGCCTCACATTCCTGGCCAATTTTCTCTGAGTGCCCACTAGTGTATCCTTATCATTTGTTTAATGTAATTTTAACTTTTACTTTAGAATAAAGGGGGTACATGTGCAAGTTTGTTACAAAGGTATATTGTGTGATGCTGAGGTTTGGGCTATAACAACCTGTCAGCCAGGTAGTGAGCATAGTACTCAATAGTTTTTTCATCCTTGCTCTCTCCCTCCCTTCCCATTCTAGTAGTCCCCAGTGTCATTGTTGCCATCATTATATCCAAGAGTACCCAATATTTAGCTCACACTTATAAGTGAAAACATGTGGTATTTGGTTTTCTATTCCTGGGTCAATTTGTTTAAGATAATGGCCTCCAGATGCATCCAGTTTGCTGCAAGAAAACATGATTTTGTTCTTTTTTATGGCTGCATATATTCTATAGTGTATACAACAGTTTTTAATCCAGTCTACTACTGATGGGCACCGAGGTTGATTCCATGTCTCTGCCAACTGCTGCAATGAACATATGAGTGCATGTGTCTTTTGGTAAAATGTTTCATTTTCTTTTCAATATATACCCAGTAATGAGATTGCTGGGTTGAATGGTAGTTCTTTTTAAAGTTCTTTGAGAAATCTCCAAACTACTTTCCACAGTAGCTGAACTAATTTACATTCCCATCAACAGTGTATAAGCATTCCTTTTTCTCCACAACCTCACCAGCATCTGTTGTTATTTGACTTTTTAATAATAGCCATTCTGACTGGTGTGAGATGGTATCACATTGTGGTTTCAGTTTGCATTTTTCTGATTATTAGTAACATAGGAAACATCATTCTGGATTATCAGCCTTGGGAAAGAATTTATAACTAAGTCCTTAAAAGCAATTACAACAAAAACAAAAATTGATAAGTGGAACCTAATTAAACTAAATAACTTCTGCACAGCAAAAGGAGCTATCAACAGAATAAACATCTAGAGGATGGGAGAAAATATTTGCAAATGATGCATCTGACAAAGGTCTACTATCCAGAATCTGTAAGGAGTTTGACAAGAATAAACAACTCCATGAAAAAGTGGACAAAAGACATGAACAGATACTTCTTCAAAGAAAAGACATACAAGTGGTCAAGCTTGCTATTTTTTAAGTTCATGCTCCAAACTGAAAACAGACCCACGAGTGTGATATAAAGTAGACCTTCTTTGTGCTTAGTTCTATGCTTTGATCAAGGCGGCCTGTTAGTGACTATTCTTGACTCCCATTATGCTTACGTAAGGCAACTCGCTTTCTCTATTTAGGCAACAGTCTTCTCTATTTTTTTTAAATGCTGGACAACACACCTGGGTAACATCTCTCTAATCCTTTACTCACATGATGAAAATTAAGAGATATAAAGGATCATAGATACTAAGTAGTCCAAAGGTAGCAAACTAGCCCACAAACCCAGCTGATTTGGTATACACAGATTTGGCATGCATGAAGTCTTAAAGACAAATTGAAGCCCATTTTCAAGAGCTGCATACATTGGCACCTTTAGCAGGGCAGTAAGACTTTTAATCCTGAATGACCACAATCACCTGGAGCTGTCTCTCTCTATTTAGACCAAGCATGCTTGTTCCAGGTGCTTATAACTGACCCCCTTCACTGACTTCCATTACCCGCCTGCTCCCTGAATGAGTTAGCAGACCCATAGCGGTTTCAAGGATTTGTATTTGATTTCCCTCTACCTGCTCAACTTTTCTCTCATTTCCAGCCTGCCTTTGCTTCTAGCTTCACTTACCTACCTAAAGGCACTCTACAGGATCAAATCCAGTTCTGTTGCTGCAACTCCATCTATAAGTGCTGATGACTCTACTTTTGGCCATTCTCTCAAACTCCACAGTAGTCCTTCCAGTTGTTCCTCTTTCCCCAGCCATTTCTGTGCTTGTCTTTTCTGTGTATGTGTGTCTACCTTTCCACATTCATGTCTTACCCAGCTCATCCAGAACAGTTCCTCTGGTTTCTGCTCTGTCCCGCCATATGTGTCGGACTTTGCTTTGTATATCTTCTCCTTGGTTGTCCAGAATGATCCAGTTTTGCGCCTGCCCTCATCATTTCTGTGATTTTAGCTGTGCTCTGTATTTTCTCTCTTACAGGACAGAAGTTCCAACTTCCTTCTATTTTCCTCCACATCACTCACATCCTCTTTCAATACTGGCTCCCGTTTCTGTTCTCCAACCCACTGGTTTTCAAGGGAGGTTCCCAGACCAGCATTAGCACCAGCTGGAAACTTGTTAAAACTACAAATCCTTGGGTCCCACCCCAGACTTACTGAATCAGAAACTCTAGGGATGGGGCTAAGCTATCTCGATGTGATAAGCCTCCCTAACGATTTTGATTCCTGAGTTTGTGAATCACTGCGCTTCACCCCAGCAGTTCTCAGCTTTCCTTGACATCTGAATCTCCTGAGGAGGTGTTTAAAATACTCAACTCTGGGCACCACTCAAAAACAATTAACTCAATTTCTCTGGGAGTGGGTCCAATTAAGGATATAGTTGTAGAAGCTCTGCAGGTAATTCTAATGTAGAATCAGGGTTGCCTCTAGCCTGCCAAAATGTTTCCTTTTTGAAGCCTTGACTTGGTTCCTCTGTCTGTGAAGCTCTGCCTCCACTCCACATGTCTTGTTTTCTCTCTATTGCCATCAGCTAAGAAAAGCCTTTCCTAGTCATCCTAACTCCAAGCATCCTCCCCGCCCCAGACACTTTCTGTCACTTTATCCTGTATTATTGTCTTACTTGTACTAATCTCTAATATTTGAAAAATCATTCATTTACTTATTGGCTCTACTAGAAAATGAACTGCAGGGGACCAATGACTGTTCCTTTCAAGACTGCATCGTAGCTCCCTAGAACAATGCCAGCACATGTAGCAGTTCGGGATATATTTGTTGCATGAAAGAACAAACAACACACACACAAACACCCCAACACCACATGCTATTTACTCCAAACCCTGTGCTTTCAATGCTCTAGTTTTCTTTGACTAAAGTTTTGTTCTTTTCTTTGCATTATCTTTTATTTTATAATTAGCAGCATTCCCAAAAAGGTCTAGAACATTTGCTTCGATTCTTCTTTATCCACAATAAATTCTGTTTCCTAACATCATGTATGATGTAACTATTCAATCTTTTACTTCTTTAAAAAATGTGCAGTGGATACTCGCCTCGGACATGAGTGGCAAAAGCACATAGACCAAGCTTTAGGTCTCTTTCTGTTTGCTTCGTGGTGTGGATGAAGTGTGCTGCTGGGGACATGGGGGTAGATACTTTCTGAAGTGAATTGACTTGAGGAAAGGAAAAAAGCTTTCAGTCAATAGTTGTAAAAGCCAAGGGACCATTGAAGAGAGAGCAAGAATAAAAACAGATACAGGAAAGAGCACATCGTTCAATAGAGAGATTGAATTAAAAAAAAAAAAAAAAAAAAAAAACAAGGGCTGGGTGTCTAATGTATGCCCATGTATTGGGAATGCCTTGGTGGCTGCTATTTCCTGTTGGTCCCTCCTACTATGCCAGCACTTTTGAAGATCTAGGTCTGGACAGAAATTCACCTGTACCCCTTAGCCATCCCTTCCCGTTCTCTCTTAAACTGTGCAGAAGACTGAAACTAGCATTCACATCAGGGAATGCTGGAACACCACAGGCAGCCATTGATTGCAAGTAAGCTGCTACAGAAACTCCCCTTTTATGATGCTACATTATCTCTATGAGAGCAATCAGAGCGATCAGCTGGAAATCCCTCAACACTGAGAAGGAACTGACTGGCTCACACACTGCTTCTCCTTGAAATAACTTGCTGGGAGACCAGTAGGGCTCTTCAGCATAAATCAACATCCTAAGGGATTGATCTGTTCCTCCCTAGGAGGGAATGCCTGCTGACTTTGGCTGGACAGAGCCAGAGAGGGGACAAAGCCTTTAAATGATGATTAATACATTGGGATTAGGATGCATTTGTCTCGTATCAGTCCAGGCAGTGTCTTCATTTTCATAACTTAGGATTCCTAATAAACCAGAGGTTAAATTACTTAGACGTATTTACTCTTAGTCATAGATTTTTATGCTTTAAGATCTAGGCTTGGCCTGACAAAGGTATAATGAGGCTTAAAATCATTTTACCTCTCTTCATTCCAACTTCTTTGTATAATCTGGACATTCAGAGGGTCGCTTCCCTAAAATCAAGAATTGTAGATGCATATGTGTCTTTATTTATCTTGGCTTTATTCATGCACCAGCTCTGCCCTCCACACCTTTAATTCACTCCTTCATCCCAAGAACTTGAGTTTTCCAGTGCTGCCTACTGAATGTCTATAATCTTTCCCCTGAGGCCTGCCCTCTCCTGTAACATTCCAGTTTCCGGACTTCATCTGGCCTCCTTCCTGGGTCAATTTCTTTAAAGCAAGGATCTTTGCAAGAGTTAACTTGATAACCTAATTTGCACTTTGTTGATGATCTAATATATATGTTACCTTTCCAAGTACGTAACAGACATGCATTGAAAGATGTGTCTGAAACTCTATAATTCAAAGACTAAAAATAGGAACTTTTAGCAGTTTTGGATGTCAGAGAAACAGGGGAAGATTTGGTCAGTGGGCAAGGGCAAGTCAAGTGGTGGTGGTGTCAGTCACAACAGAGGGGCCACCTTCACTGTGTCCTCTTGGAAGAGACCTAATTAACATAACCCTATGTGCTTCACCCCATGCACAGCAGCAATGCAAAATTCTTACACACTCCTGGGGCTAGAGACACAGGCCCAGCCAGACTGGGGGACAAGGGCCTTTTTAGGTTCACAGAGAGGAAATGTAGAAAAAGTGAAGAGGGAGGAGAAAACCACCAGTTTGGACATCTAGAAGATAAACTTAGTCTATCTTCTGAACATTTTTTAAAATTCATTGAAATAAGTTATAGAGAGTGACTTCAGGCACAGTTCAGTTCCATTTAACAGGTATTTACTGACAGCTAGGGCATAATTAATAGGGATAATACTACGTTACTAATCAACAACACTGAATTAACACTTACCTTGTATCGTGTACTCCACTGAGCATTTTACATAGATTATTTCAATGGTAATTTCATCAGCCTTGTTGGGTGATAGGCAGTGACATGCTAGTTAACTGGCTCTCTGAGGAGAAAAAAAGAACACCCTAATTTGTAGCATCTGCTTATTGCTATGGTGTAAACATTCCTAGCATAGATAATTTAAAGCTACCAATAGCTCACAAAATTTCTGAGTATATTAAAGTTGGCCCACATAATTCCTGACTATTTAACAATTGGGTTTCCTAGCTAGTAGAAGCTGATTCCAGCACACCACTTGTGGTAGATACCTTTACTTTCCCCTTTGTTAGGGTGACCAGGTCTTCCCAGTTTGCCTGGGATTTTCTTGGTGTTAGTATGCGTTTAGGAAAACCCCTCAATTCCGGAGGAACTGAGATTATTGGTCACCCTACCCTTTTGCCCTCATGAATATAATTAGTACCCTTATAAAAGAGGCTTCAGGGGGCTGCCTTGCCCTTTCCACCATGTGAAGATGAAGTTAGAATCTGCATCTATGAATCAGAAAGGGGGCCCTCACCAGACACCAAACCTATTGATGCCTGGATCTTGGACTTCCCAGCCTCCAGAACTGTGAGAAATAAAGCTACCCAGTTTGCCCTGTTTCCTATTATTTTGTTATAGTAGCTCAAATAGAGTAGGCCACCTTTGTACATATGAAGAAATTGGGAATTTAGAGAAACATGTCCAATATCACATAGGTAGTCAGCAGCAGAACTGTCTGCAGAACTTACAAGTTTGATTACACAGCCTGTGAGCATCACTGCGACAACAAGCTTTCATTCTTCAGTTGAGAAGGTCAGCCATGAGTGCAAAAACTATAAGAGAGGACACACACACGCACACACACACACATGCATATTTCGTAAAAACAGAAAAACTAAATTGATTTATGGCATTATTAAAGTATATTATATGTACCTAAGAGAATGAATTACAGCCTTGCCCAGCTGATTGCTTTATCGAATTCAAGGATTTAGCTCAGTGTCATTTTATTGAGATCCCCTGAAAGGAATTGTCCACAGTCTCCTAGCATCTGCACTAGTATCATTTACATAAATCCTCCACATTATGCAGTGGGTACAGATAAAGCCAGGCTCTGCTTCTCAGCACACAAGCACAGTAGTGAGAGCAACGCTCCATCTTTCAACATCCTAGGAAATTTTATAAGTGAGGAAATTTGGCTTTTCTTAATATGCACTGTTGAATACAAGCTTCATTAACTATAACATAATCTCTCATTTTAGAAAATCATTTCAATGATTATTCCTAATGAGTATCAAGATATTTATATGAAAAGTAGAGCTTCTTTCCTTCCAAATTGAAACTCATGAACTCTAGTATATCCTTTAATTAGAATATCCTTCAAGAATAAGTCTCATGAATAAATCATGTTAATGTTCCATTATTTTCTAAGTAGATGAAGTTTCATGTTTGGAAAACTTGACATTTGTTTTTCCATATCCGAAAAGAGGTTTTAGTGAATGTTATTTGTAAAAAGCAAATGATTTATTTAAATTATAGTGAACATCACTTTTTACCACATAGACCTAGAAAATAAATTATCTGCTACATAGAAATGAGTTATTCCAATTTTGTAAAATGCCATAAAATTCTGAAAGCATTAAAAGAGTGCAAAATAACATTAATTTACCCAAGCAATGTTCCAGAAGAGTTGGTTTAATACGAATATATAACATATAAAAATAGTGATTTTCAACACTCATGAACTATCTTAAATATCTTAAGAATTTTCCAGAAACTCTTCCCAAATGCTTAAAAAAATCTAATATATACTTCACCCCATTAACTTCAAAAAATAAGTATATGCCAATTTGGGCTTTTGTGTGCTAGAGAGAGACAAAAAATGAAGAAAGAGAATATGTTTAAGTTGGGAGTCACAAAATAGTAACCAGAAATAGATTTAAATTTTATTTCTCAGGGGGCCTTATGTCCCTGAGGTTTATTTTACTCTAAAATTGCAAAAATCTAATAGTGCAAAAGAGATTTAGAAAAAAAAAATCTTGCAGAATATTAGATCTGATCCTTGGGGATGAATGTCATCTAATTCAAGTAAGTAGCAAAAGAACATATGTGAGGACAGGAGGGTAAGGAAACCTGGGAATAAAGAGTATCTTTCCAATATAAATCAGAAATTTTATGTTTTGCATAAAAAAAGGCATCTGCTATTTTTGTTTGTTTTGCTTAATGGTCCTGAATTAAAACTGATATCACTGACCTCACACATCTGATTTCAGAAAACTTGTTAAGAACAAGATACTATCACATTAAAATATGTTAACAGTTCTATTTCTGGGATAGTTCAGGATTAGTTTTACCCATATGCTAAAACATATTGGATGGTCCAGAATCACAGGTTATCACCTGAATTCAGATTTGGGCTTTAGGATCCTTGTACCTCCAAATTTTATGCAAATGTTTTTCTGGGAGAATGGTTGAAATCTCTTGTCATTTTCTCATGGCAGTGAGAAACTCAACAAAATTGAAAACTCTCTGGTAAGACCCTCTGGCATATGATCTCATCAAATAATTTCATATTTATATATTCTTATTACTTACTTGATTGCTTAGAAGATATACAATGAAGTTTTAAAATAAATCCTTATCACTTTTTTACTGTATTTTAAGCTTATGATATAAAGCTCAAAATTGAACCAGATAGAATGATTCTAAATGTAAGAAATTCCCAAATAATTATTTTAATGTATTTGTCATACTTCTGAACAATATTCTCAAACCATACCAGCAAAATAGACACACGTTACTAAGTTTGATTGTTATTAATGGTAGAGGTGGCCTTTGATCAGAGGCAATCATTTATATAACATGATTTAAGGAAGTTGTGAAGATGTTTCTGAACCCACAAATTCCCACTACTTTCTGGGCTGGAACTTCTATTACCATCCTTCTCTAAACCATCCTTCTATGTTTCATCTGAACTATAAATATCTCTAGGGAAAAAATATTGCTTTAAATCTCATAAGCCATAAGTGCCTATCAGGACTTCTCATATTTTGAAATGGACAAGAGAGGAGACACATCAACACATGGAGGGGAAAGGACATTCCACTGAAGAAAGACATAATAACGAAAATGACAGCCAACAAGGCTAATGGTGGGCTTCAGTCATAGAGAGTAAGAGAGAAGGCACAGAGAAGCAGTATCAATGATTATCATAGGTGCCATGATTTCAAATATAGTAGAAATTTAAAGACTCATAAGAGAATTCTATGAAAAAAATGTATGCCAATAAATTTGCAAACTGAGGTAACTGTAAAATTTTACACAAAATCATTATTAACTATATTATAGAATAGATAAACATGAAATGGTTAGACAAATAATACCATTAGAAGGATTGAATTGATAGTAAATGATTACTTTCCATGTAGTACTACTTTTTCTACACACACAACGCACAAAACACCAGTTTCAAACTGTGTTGGCATCTCAGTGAACTTTTAAGGAATGCATTAATTCTGTCTTATTTGAACTATCTGAGAGAAGAGAAAAAGAGAGAGACCCATGCTTTTCGGAGTATGTATATAGTATATCTTTGATGCTTAAATCTGTTATAGACAGTTCAAAAATAAAATTACAGCCCAATCTTATTGTGAATGTAGATGGAAAAATATAAATAAAATATTAGAAAACCAAGTTCAAAAATGTGTTGTGGTAAAATATCCAAGTATATATAATGCATACATTCAACTACTCAAAACATACAACAATGGTATTACATGTCAATATATTAATGTAATTCACCACATTAACAGATCAGGAAATAGAAATCATATAATCGTCTCAACTGTCATAGCAAAAGAAATTGCTCTATTCAATATTCAATTGATATGCTTTCAATATTTAATTGAATATGCTTTCTTTTCCTAGTAAATTTTATCTACATCAAACAGTACTTAATGGTGGAGTTCAAAAGCAGTTCTAATTAAGTCAGGAATAAGATAAGGATGCTTAGTATCACTTCTACTCAACATTTTACTAGCAGTTCTTTCCTACCTAATAATAAAGGAAAAGAAATGAACATGATAAAGAGACAATTCTCTATAAAGAAAATCCAAAAGAAACTAAGACAAATAATTAAAATGTATAAGAGTTTTCATTAGGATTGCTGGAATTAATAAAAGCATAAAAAAGTCATTTAAAATATTTTTAAAAGATACAGTTAAATAATGTCCAAAATTTTAAGCAGCCTAGTAATAAATAAATGAACAAAAACAGAAGAATGTACAAAATACAATTAAAAGCTCCTAAAGAACCCTTGATTAAATAGGGACATATTTCTTATTTATGAATAGAGATATTTAATATCATATCTATCCTCCCCTCCATATGAATCCATATATTTACATATTTTATAAAAATCTCAAACACATTTTTGATGGAACTAAAAAAACTGTTACTGGAATTCATATTGAAGAATCTAGTTCCAATAGCAGCCATGACAGTTTAAAAGAATAAACAAGGTTTGGAGACTTACTCTACCAGAGAGTAAAAACTGTTAAAAGAGCTGCAGATTGAAAGCAGTGTATATTAATGGAGGAAGACATGAAGGACTTGATGCAACAGAATTCAGAGCCCATAGAAAGACCAAGCATGTCTCGGAATTTAGGATGTGACAAACACAGCATCACACATCTGTGAAGGATGGTGTTAGGCCAATGCATTCAACTGGTTTCTTTTTTTCTTTTTACTTTCCTTTTTTTTTTTTTTTTTTGAGACTGAGTCTCACTCTGTTGTCCAGGCTGGAGTGCAGTGGTGAGATCTTGGCTCACTGCAACCTCTGCCTCCTGGGTTCAAGTGATTCTGCTGCCTCAGACTCCGCAGTAGCTGGGACTACAGGCATGCACCACCATGCCCGGCTAAATTTTGTATTTTTAGTAGAGATGGGGTTTTACCATGTCGGCCAGGCTGGTCTCGAACTTCTGACCTCGTGATCAGCCTGCCTCAGCCTCCCAACTCATTTTCTTTACTGAAAAAATTAAATAAAATTTCTACTTCATATTGTATCTCCAAATTAATTTTAAGGGATTAAAAAACAAAACAGGAAATAAACAACTTTATAATTATTAGATAAATGTTTAATAAAATTTCTTTTTAAACTCTGATAGGAATGTATTTCCTAGCTGAATACATAACTCAAAAAAATACAGATAATTAACACTAGCTGCATTAAAATGTAAACATGCTTCCCATAAAAGGAATAATGAACAAAGTCAAATAAGCAAAAATTGGAGATAATATTCATAATGAGTAAAATAAAGGATTAGTACCCAAATTTGAAAATTGTCCTATGTGCTTATAAGAAATATTCAAGCCCTCTTGTAGAAAAGTGGACACAAGATCTGGATAAGCAATTTACAGAAACGTCAGTCCAAAGGCAAATCATTCATGAAAGTGTACACAATCTAACAAGGCATCAGGAAAACAAAATTTATTCCTTTTTTTTTTTAAAAAATTATTGCATAACTATTCATTTGGCAAGATTTGTTTCAAGTATCAAAACACCATAAACTGATGAATTGTGGAGGAATAGTCACTGATGCTGCAAAAGAAAATTGTCCTCCAAAATGAGAGAAACTTTGGCAAACAACTTGGCAATACCTAGTAAGTTAAGAACCTGTTTGCTCTAGGATCCACGGCTGCAATTTCGAATATATATTACAGGAAAATCTTTGTACATATGCATCAGGAGACTTGTCAACAATGTCTCTTGAAGCCTTGCTTACAATGGCTATAAGAATAAAAACAACTTAAATATCAAACAGTAAGAAAATCTACACATACATTATGGAAAATAAAAGAACACACCACAGTGATTAAGAACAAGATGGAGCTACTGGTTTCCATATGTAAATCTCAGAAGCATGTTTAGTGCAAAGAAGCAAGACGAAGAGAGTTTTATAATTTTGTTTGTTTGTTTTGTTTGAGACAGAGTCTCTCTCTGTTGCCCAGGCTGGAGTGCAGTGGCGAGATCTCAGCTCAGTCCACCCTCCACCTCCTGGGTTCAAGCAATTCACTGCCTCAACCTCCCAAGTAGCTGGTTCGACGAGCACCCGCCACCACACCGGCTAATTTTTATTTCATTTTATTTATTTATTTTTTTGTATATTTTAGTAGAGACAGGGTTTCACCATGTTGGCCAGGTTGGTCTTGAACTCCTGACCTCAGGTGATCCACCTGCCTCAGCCTTCCAAGGGGCTGGGATTACAGGCATGAGACACTGCACCCTGCCCAGTTTTATCATTTTAAACACTGGTTACTGGGTATATGAGAATTTCAATACTATTCTCATAAATTTTTGTATTTATGTTTACCATTTTTTAAAAGTGTTAATATATTATGTCCTCCTTCCATCCTTTATGTTGGTAAGTATTAAAATAATGCATATGGATGAAGAGCCATGGTTTGCTCAGTTGTGTATTTCTTATAAAGTTTCCTTGGTAATTCACAACTAAGCTGTCAGTTTTTGAAACATGCTGTGAAATCGATAAATGGCAGGTATCCAGAGACTACAAGAAATAGTCAAGAAATTACTGTTCCAAGAAAATGCCCCTGGTGAAAAGAAATCCGTTTGAATCTCCAGTCTGCACTACCTTCAAATGATCTAAATATTGTCTTTTATAATGAAAGCTATATACTGCCAATATCAGGAAGGCATGACATAGTCTAGGCAATATGTGATTGGAAATAGTAACAAGTTAAATAATAAAGCAACTTTTGCTGATTCATAGCTCATTATATTATTAAATTATAAGGCATTAGAAGTTATAGAGCAAATGGCAAACATTTGCTTTGGAGAAAATGCATATCATTTTCTCGTTTCTTTAATCTGATTCTGTAGGTAGACAGTTCCAACTGCTGAGCTTGGCACTGGTAATTTGATTCTTTTTAAGCCAAGTGAAACAGACAGAGGGTAGCTAAATTGACTTTTAAAAATAATAATTTACTCTGTTACGTTCACAAAATTTCACACTTTCAAAGAGTGATAGTAGTTGTTCATTGGAAAAGATTCATATGGACCTAGGGCAGAGAGAAATAGGACACTTTTCACTTGAAGCAAGACACTGGAAATGCATTAACATGAAAACCAGCAGCAGGAGATGCTCCTGGAAAAAAAAAATATGTTAATGCAGCTGGGGGGTACAACGAATTTTTATGTTGACAGTCCTCACTGCTTAGTGATTCCAAGTACTGAAGATTAGAAATAGCTGAAAGCTTTGAGAGTCCCAGTCCTGGCAGAATTGATGGAAAGGGAGCTTTTTGAATAAAAAAGGAAAGGAACATTAAACAATCGGGGGAAAGATACAAAAGACACCTATAATTAATTTACAGGTTATTAATTTGTCACTTTGAGCTGTAAAAGCATTTGTATACTTCCATATCCTATGAGTCTATTGTGAAAAAAGATGTGTTCTGCTTAAAATACACAGCTCAATTTGCTGAGAAATCATTAGCAGTGGACCTTCACAAAAATGAATCCAGTCTTTAAGGGTGTCTCTAATGTGTTGCTCCCTCTTTCAGTCATCGGTAATTTTACAACATTTCCATGGATAGTGCCGGAATCAAGGCCAATGGAATATTTGCCAGAAGTACTAGGGAAAAGCACAGTAATTAAGGCAACATAGTAATTCACCTCAATTAAGAGGAACCTCCAGGACAAAGTTGGTTTTCTGAAGCAGCAGTCAGTTGCTTCTACCCTTTGGGAAAGTGTTTATCAAATCTGCATCACCAGTGTCACCAGCAGCACCCTTCGTATAGCTTAGGATTTGTTTTCCAGCCTTCCCGTCATTAATCAGTTACATAAACCTTGTGCATTTCATTCCAGACTACCAAAATCTCCATCTGGAAAGAAAGTTTATTTTCGGTTAATTCATTTGTATTTGTATTTTACAGTTTTCTGCTGTAGTCTCTAGGCTACATATATTTTCAACTCTCCAAAATACTTTCTGGAGAATTTCAGTAAAAGAGAAACAAAGAAACATGTTAACATGACCATGCCATTACTGACAAAAAGTCTACAATGAAAGGGAATAATCACTTGTAAAATACTATTAAACCCAAATTTTCCAGTAAAAAGCAAGAGGTCTCTATACTATCACATGAGTTAAGACAAGCAAGGAGCTGCTGCATGGCTGCTACATTCATCAAGTCTTTGGCATTCCAAATTCTAGAACCCACCATTTCCTACTCACCTCTAGGTGTTTCCACACTGCAGGAAAATCCTTGGACTGGTTGATGGTGATGGTTAGGTGCAGTAACTATACAGTGGGACTTAACAGCTGATAGCTTGCATTAGCAAGTGGATTACCACTTAGTTGATCCAACTACATCATTAAGTCAACCCAAATAACTGGACCATACACAGGGACAAGTTAATTTGCCATTTTAATGATAAAACCAGGTTAGTCAGGCAGTGATTTGGGATTTATTTACACTATGCAGGCTTGTTTGCCCCTCAACCATCATCAAAGGGGCTTAGCAGTTTCTACTGAACACTTCTTTCCCTTCCCTCACCTCAACCCCAATCAACAGCTTTTATTTTAAACCATTTATCTGTAGAGAGAGAGGGTGGATCTCTCTCTGACACTAATGAACAATTCATTATGGCAAGAAAGACCAACACAAACAACCCTTAGGTAAAGTTCCTGCTTCCTAATGAACAGCGCCTTTGGGCTCCACACTGCGGAGCCAAATAAATGACTCCATAAGCCCAAAAGCTCATTATTGGCCTGAAATAGGCCCAGCCTCAGGCATATGTGGCCATATTCAGATCATTAAGTATCTTCTGTTGCTCATTGCTCTCTCCTTTTTCTATTTAAGTGGCCAGCAAGGTACAGGTTTCCATCCTCCCCCACATCTGTAAGCCTATTTCTTATTCCATATTTTGCCATGTCTCCACTCTCTGCCTTGTGCTCCTTTTTTTTTTTTTTTAACCTATATAAAATTAAGTCTTTCTCTCTCATCAATGACCCTATTTTTGAGGTTCACTAGTTGACATGTACACAGCTGGGGACTCACCCTTTTTATTGTCTTGCAAAGCCCACCACCGAGAGTCACAACCATGTCAGGAATTTGCAGCTTTCATGTCCAAGCACCTGCAAGTCCCACATGAGTTTAATAAGAAGATGTACAGCTGAACCGAAATTGTTTCAGAGAACCTAGAGGGGTTCATTTAAAGCACTTCCTATCTCTAGCTCACACATATGTTACTGAACAAGTTCCCAGGAGAGTAGCACAGAATCCAAACCTTGGATGCATCTTGTAGGTTAACAAATATTAACTTAACTTGTAAAATATTTTATTTTTCTGCTATAATGAGCGTGGATGCCTTCAGAACCCATCTTTGTTTTTGTTTTAGCTTTTCTTCACTTGATGCTAAGGAAATAATCTTTTATTTTAGGCAAGATAATTAATTCATGTTATTTTGCCTATTAATTTTATTTTTTACATCCACAGACATCACGATAAACAAGTCTATGTTTGCACTTTCCAAAAATTCTTCTTTATAAAATTGCAATTACTGAAAGTTCAGGCTTAAGTTTTCTCACCAACACATTGCTTCCCAAAAATTAGGTCTAGATATCATGACATTGAAGTAAACATCTGTTCAACAGCCATGTTTAAGTTTTGTTTAAAATACTTTGGGGAAAGAAAAGTGTGTTTTTAAGAAAATTATTTTGAAAAAATACTTGGCAATGGAAAGCCAGATGGAAGAGACAATTTAGAGAAGAAAACAAAGGTTAAAGGCAAGCATTTTGCCACCTAGCCAACTTAGAAAAATATAAAGTGGAGAGGAGAGAAGTTGAGGACCAGAAAGAAAACAGTTGGAGTTCTTGTCTTCAGGAAAAAAAAGAAATCATTGCGGAAGAGTGAGGAAATGGAGGGAGGGCATTTTTTCTCACTCATTCTGTTTCAGTTTAACATTTATCAGCACTTGTGATAACCTGGCTCGGGACTCTCCCCATTCAATCATTAAGTGAGACTTTATCAAACACTTTGAGTATTAGACATATGGTGAGTATGAAGAGGAATAACATATGGTCCCTCTAGCCTAAAAGAATCTTTCTTTGATCTCTCTAAAAAGGAGAATATATTTTATTAGAATGACACAACTGAAAAGACCAATTCTAAAGATACAGGTGACATGCCAAAATGCAGGGAACACATCCATTAAAGCAAAAGCTTTGACTGAGTTAGGCTTCATAATGGCCATCAGGGAGGAACTGAGGGTAAACAGGTAAAGGAAATGGGAGATTCTACTGGTAAGGGCACAAATCATACTATATTTATTTTGTCTTTAATACATTTTTCAAAAGTTGTCTTTAAAACACTGTTGTATGGTTATTTAGTGTATTTTCCTAAATAGGTCTGCTTCTACTTAAACTTTTTAAAAGGGTAAAATGTTCACGATTAAGGAAAGAGAGCCAGAAAGCAAGATTGAACTCTTACATACTGCTTCCATTTGAGGAACCATAGCAAAGATGGCAGGGATGGGGGTGTTGAAATTGCAAAAGTAAATAATGACTTGATAACAAATGTCAAATGGTGCCTAATGATGTGTTACTAAATAAAACCAATATTTAAAGATAATTTCCTCACTGAAAAAGTACTGGACATGTGCTCTTATTTTTACATTGAGTAAAAGCACTGTTTGCAGAGCTGCCTGGGTTTTTGCCCCAGCTTTACCACTAACTAACTTTACAAACTTGGGAAAGTTACTCAACTTCTTTGTGTCTCAATTCCCACATCTGTGATATTAGAAGGACTTGTTCTGAGATCTTAGAAAGACAATGCTTATGACATGTTTATAACAGTACATGACACACAACAAATGTTACAAAACATTTATTAGTAGTGATGATGATGATGAAGATGATGGTATCATTCATTGATTCAAGAACTATCTATTGGTTGCCTATGTATAAATCACAGCCCAGATTTTCCAGGATAAATCTTACTACATATAATGTTATGTACTTTCATATGAGTAAATTTACAAAAGCTTTTGTTTGTTTGTTTTTGCCAGATCATGAGACACCATTTCATAGATTTAGGACTATGAACTTCGGGGTCAAAATGGTCAATTTATAAATTTTGGAGTTAGCTTTGGCCAATATACTTGCTTTGCAACCTTGGACAAGATATTTAATATCTCTAACCTCTTAACAGTTTCCTCATCTGGAAAATGGAGCTAAAAATGATACATAGTTCAGAGCATTAGTTGTTGATTAAATAAAATGACTCTTCAATATTCCTGTAAAAAAAAAAACGCACTTATAATGTTTTGCAGTTAATAAAGTTTATGGACATATAAGTATAATGATCTTTCCATGACAAGTCTTGAAAATACAATGCCTCAGTTTAAAGGATTCAATATCTAATTCTAATGTGGGGAAATGGAATTGGACTAGACCAACAGAATTGATCAGAATTGGGCTAGACCAATAGATTTGATCAGAATAGAATTGATCTGGGTTAGAGTTCTGATATTAATTGGCTCTAGACTTTTGAAATGTCACTATTTTTATTGTCTTCAGCAGTTCACTTGTATAATAATGAGAGCAAACTGAGTGACTTAGAAGGACTTCCCCAATTTAACATTTTGTAATGACATGGCTTAATGGAAGAATTAAGATATGATGCACAATCCAATGAGGATATTACACAGTCAACTTTCCTTGTCTTATGTATTTATTTTCAGCATTCAAAACCTTATTCTAAAGTTGTATCCAGATTTTGAATGACTTATTTCTCCAGTTTGGGACTCCATTTTGCAAAGACAGCAAAAGGAATGGCAATGACATTCAAAAAGGAGAATTATAAACATATTATCATAAAGATAATTGAAGCCCAATAATATACAACAAAACCACAAATGATGTATAATGGCATTCTGATTAAACGTAAAATTTCTTCTCACTAGAGAACTGGTAAAATCCCTTAATTCAAAATGTGTAATAAAATACACCTGTTTAGGTTTGAAACACTAACAAAATCCTTATCTGGGAGTTTCAGTTTCAGCATGATGGCGCCTAAGCACAAAACAGCCCGTATAGCCCATTGATTAGAACTAGAAACTCATGGATAAGAAACAAAAAACAACTATACAGGTGCTTCTTAAGGGGACTCACATCTTGTAGAAATAAACCATATGTAGGTGAGTTTCACTTTTTTTCTTTTTCGCCTGAGGGAAAGCCCCAGTTACAGCAAAGCAGCAGTTAAGCTCCAAGAGAGATCATTTTCTTGCCAAAGGAACCAGGAAAATAGGTGGCTGTGGGCTAGAGAGTCTGAGAGCAAATCTTGGTGGGGAGAAATCCAGAGGAGCTCCCTTATTTCTGTGTCTGAACCTATAGAAATCTCAGGTTCTATATACACATACAGAAGGCCCAAACCACAGCAAATATTTTAAAACTGAGCTGAAATTTGAACACAGCCCTAAGATGATGAGCAGAGTTTGCAGTCTGACCCTCATTAAGCTGATTTGCTACTAAAACATACTCCTCAGCATCCTCTAGAGGAATCAGAGTCTAAGCAACAGGATGTACACAAGGTCTGGGATATGCTCCCAAATTCCCAACATGAGAAAACCAGGAAAATGTGATCAGTTTTCAAGGGACCAGGCAACTAGCAGATACCAACTCTGAAATGACCAAGGTGTTAGAATTATTCGATAAAGGCTTTAAAGCAGCTATTATAACATGCTTTTGAAGTTAAAGAGAATACACTTGACATGAATGGAAAGAGGAATTCTCATCAGAGAAACATAAACCATATATAAAAAAGAACCAAATGATAAATTTCAACCCCAAAATGGAACCTGTAACATGAAAAAAGTCATTGAATGGGATCATCAACAAAATCGAGATACAAAGGAAAAACTCAGTCAATTTGAAGATGGAGCAATGGAAATTGTCCAATATGAAGGAAAGAGAGAGAAGTGAAATGGGTGATGGGGGAGAAAACAACTTCAGGAATCTGCAAGATGATATTTAAAAATTCAAATATACACATCACTGGAGTGTTTGAAGTAAAATAAAAAGTCTGGAACAGAAGAAAGTATGAAGAAATCATGGCTCTAAACTCCCCAATTTTGGGGAAAGACATCAATTTAGAGATTCAAAGAGTTCAGTTAATCTCAAGCAGGATAAACTCATTGAAAATCATACTTGTAAACATCTTCATCAAATTGTTGTAAACCAAAGATAAATATGTACCTTGAAAGTGGCTAGAGAGAATGACATATTATGGATGGTGTAGCAGTGACCTAATTGGTCATGGACTTCTTATCAGCTAATGTGGAGGTGAGAAAACAGTAAAATGACATCTTTAAATCACTGAAAGAAAAAAAAGTGAAATCAGAGTACAATATGTAGTGAAAATATTCTTCAGAAATGAAGGTGAAATGAAGACATTTCAGATGTAGAGAAACTAAAAGAATTTCCCACAATCAGCTTTGCTCTACAAATATTCAAGGGAGGATCTATAGGCTGAAGGAAAAGTATATCCAAGGGTAAGTTGTTTCTTCAGAAATAAAGGAATAGCAACATAAATGATAAAAATATGGGTAAATGTAATAGAGTATATTATCCTCTTAAGTTCCTTAAAATATGTATAATTATAGAATCAAAAATAAAATTATTGAATGGGGTAATATATGTATGTATAGATAAGTAATGTACAAACTATGTACATATGTATAAGTACATAAATGACAAATGCAATATAAATGTCTATATTTGAATGAGGTAGTACAATATAGATAGACTTAACAGGTTAGATATGTATATTTTAATCACTAGAACAACCACTAAGAAAAAATAAAACCCAAAAGAATATAGCCAAGTAGTGAAAACTTAAATTAGAATGTTTAAAAATATTCAGGCATTCCAAAGAAAGGAAGAAAAAAGGAAACAAACAGAATACACAAGAGAAAAACAGAAAACAAACAATAAAATGGTAGAACTAAATCAAACAATATTAATAATTACATTAAATGTCAAATGTCCAAAAACTACAATTAAGAAGCATAAATTAACAGAGTGGATACTCAAGCAAGACTCTATTTTATGTTTCCTATTAGAGACAATATAAAAACACAGATAAGTTGAAAGTGAATGAAAGGGAAAAAAATATACCACACGAACAGTAAGCAATAAAAGGCCAGACTGACTGTTTTGATACCTGATAAGTATACTTCAATACAGAAAGTAGTACTACTTATACAAAGGATTTTTTTCATAATGATAAAAGAGGAATAACAATTATAAATGTGTAAGTGCCTAATAGCAGAGCCTCAAGATACATGAAGCAACAATCGACTGAATTAAACAGAAATAGACAAGTCCACAATTAGAGCAGAAATTTTTATAACTACCTCTCAGCAATTGATAACACACTACACAAAAAAATTAGCAAAGACACAGATCAGAATAACATTATTAACTGTCTTGATCGAACTGATATTTATAAATGACAAAAAGAGCATATACTATATGATCCCACTTATAAAAATTTCTAGAAAATATAAATTAACTATTAAAAGAAAATCAGCCAGGTGCAGTGGCTCACTCCTGTAATCCCAGCACTTTGGGAGGCCAAGGCAGGCAGATCACCTGAGGTCAGTTCAAGACCAGCCTGACCAACATGGTGAAACCCCATCTCTACTAAAAATACAAAAATTAACCAGGCATGGTGCTGGATGCCTGTAGTCCCAGCTACTCAGGAGGCTGAGGCAGGAGAATGGTGTGAACCCAGGAGGTGGAGCTTGCAGTGAGCTGAGATTGCACCACTGCACTCCATCCTGGGCAACAGAGTGAGACTCCATCTCGAAAAAAAAGATCAGTGATTGCCTGGGGATGGGATAGAGAGAGTAATAGGTTGCAAATGAGCATGAAAGATCCTTGGAAAGTGATTAAATGTTTTTATCTTGATTGTGGTGATGCATTCATGGATATTTGTGCAGGTAAAATCTCATCATATTGTTCAACATAAACATGTAAAGTTTATTGTGCTTCAATTATACCTCAATAAAGTCATTTAAAAAAAACCTTATCTGGCCAGGTGTGGTGGCTCATGCCTGTAATCCCAGCATTTTGTGAGGCTGAAGTGGGTGGATAAATTGAGGTTGGGAGTTGGCGACCAGCCTGACCAAATGGAAAAACCCCATCTCTACTAAAAAAAAAAAAATACAAAAAATTAGCCGGGCCTTGTGGTGCATGCATGTAATCCCAGCAACTCAGGAGGCTGAGGCAGGAGAATTGCTTGAACCCAGGAGGAGGAAGTTGTGGTGAGCCGAGATCATGCCATTGCACTCCAGTCTGGGCAACAAGAGTGAAATTCTGTCTCAGAAAAAAAAAAAAAAAAAAAGAACCCAAACCACCTTATCCTAAGTAGATGTTCATGGTCTTTATCAGACCACCAAAGAAATCCATGGCACAAAAAAGAGGCTGATTAATCTTGGATTGGGTGGTAAAATTTTATTACTAGCAATGTTCCAGCTTTACACAATGAAATTTAGAGCTTACATCAGAAGCTGGGCCATATTTTAATTAATCCATTCATTTATTCGACATTTACTGAGCAACTGCTACATGCCAGACAATGCGAAAAATGCCCACTAAATAATTTATATTTAATGTCTGTTTCATTGTTTATATTATTTCATTTCTACATTATGTTTTGGAGTGGCAAGACATCCCCTTGTTAAGTGACATCACACGGCAACTTCATATGTTCTTTGCTTTTAACGATTGTCCTTAGGGAGCATTTTTGTCATTTACATACCCAAGAACTCATCATCAGAGAAATTGAGTATTCTGGGATTGCCGCAGTGAAGACGTGACCATCCTGGAACTTGTTCTGGGGCCAGCCCAGAAGAAGCTAGAATGGCCTGTAACGCTTGGCTCCTCTGGTTTTACACTGGGGGCAGGACTAACTCAATGCAGTAGGCATGGATATGTGTACCTGGAGGCCCAAACTGCTCCCTTAAGATGGCAAGTTGCTTTGGATCCCAAGTCATTTGCCAGAGGCTGCCATTCTAGCATTTCTCAGAATACTTTTGTTTGGTCAGAAACATGCAAAAATATCTGCTTTTCAGAGGATATGATATTTAGAACTATGAAGATTTGGTGAACCTCCAAACAAATTCGTTTATTTTTGATATTCTTTCTTTCTTTCAGAGTTCCTCTACCCAGGAGACTTCCTATAGACACAGTAAAGTTACCGATTTCTGGTTTTAGTTCAGTGTTTTTTATATCCAGAAAAATGCTCAATCATAATAGCCACAGTGGCACATCCTATGTAGCTGACAGCCTCTGTTCTAAATACTTTGTACATATCTATGTATTTAATCCCACAACAATGATCAGGTGCTATAATTTTCTTCATCAATAGAGATGAGGAAATTGAAGCTCAGAGAGGTTAGGTAGATGATCAAAGCCACACAGCTGATAGTTACTGGAACTGAACTTTGGACTCAGTAATCCAGCTCCAGAGTCCATGCTTGTAATCACTAGGCTGCACTGCCTTAACCCCACAGGCTAGTACCCTGTTGTTTCTGTTTTCAGTAGAGTAAGAAGCAAACAGAAAGAGAAAATGTTGAGGAAAGGTTTTTGTAGAACCTGTCATATCACACTTGGGAGTCACCTATCTTTATCCACACGTAAAGCCAGCAAGAGTAAAATGACCCATGAATTCATGAGCTCGTCTCTATATTTGAAATATTACAGAATAGCAATGGAATTCCCTTAGCCCATTGACTGACAAGAGGCATGCCGATCCACTTCTTAAAACACAGTTACAAATGCCAGAGGATGCACACACCATGCCCATCACTCCTACTCTACATTCACTAAATAGCCCAGTGATGCCAACTCTGTGAAATAATGGCTTCCAAGTAATCAGTTGTAAACAGAAACATGAAAATATTACAACAGATGCTGAAGTCTACACATTAGGAGTCAGTCTGTGTGTCTGAATAATATTTACTTCAAGTTAATTTAGGCAACTGGTATATTTTTGACCTTAGTTATAATAAATTTTACTATGGAAAACATATATTTCAAACTTCCTAGAATTCACTATTTACTAAGCGTGACTGGTGGGGCATGAAGTGGAAACATAGAGACTGAAGTAGGAATTAAAACAGTGCTAAGCCTATCTCCATGTATTTCTACACACACACACACACACACACACACACACAGGCTAAAACAAAACCATTCAGAATTTTTACATAGGTTATCAAGTGAAGCAACTGAGAGTAGAAATTTTCAGTTCAAAAACAAAAGCCACAGTACCAAATCTGAGGGTCATTATTCTAGTTCCCACGTAAGTTTACTTGCCTACAGTTCCCATTTAAATCTTTAAAATTTTATAGAGAAATGTGTATCATTTATATATCCCATTATGAACAAAATTCTCTCCAGAATAATAATACACACATACTTATTTATCTAAACTGCACCCTTTTGTTTAATATAAACTCTTGATAGGGTAAACCAAACAACTAAAAAAAGGACAGATCTCAACTTAAGAACGTAGTAGTTGGTGTGAGCAGAAGAATGGGGGCAATTATTAAGGAAAAGGGGAAAAATGTCAACTCTGATAAGGGATTGAATTGGAAAGGCGGGCAGTTACAGATAGGACCAGAAGTTTTGAACTTGGTAGGTAGGCGGGAAGGAATGAGTTAAATTTCATACAGCAGGAAGCGCTGTTTATGGCAGTGAGTACCCAGAGGAAGGGACAGGCCCAGGGAGCCCAGGTGAGCGCAGTTAGAGCCTTTGTAGCAAGGAAGTGGAAATGAGTGGGGGTAGGAGTGGATAGGCAAGGGTTATAAGTGATCCCTACCCCTCCTAAATATGCAGGTAGAATAAGATAGTGAAAGAAGACAAAGACTGATTCAGTTAAACATATGGTTGTACAGAAACACACACACACATATGCTTGTTGTACATCTGTATGCACATTAAGAAGTAAATGATAGCATCATAAAGGTTTTCATTTATACAATACTCGCTTCATGCCAGTGGGATACTCCACTAAGGAGAATTTTATAAATGTCAGATGTGTTAAAGGGTGATTCTTCCATAAGCCACGCACCCATTTTCCAACCAGGCAAAGCACAATGTTGACACCCACATGGGGTGTGCTCTGATCCTCTCCCCAGGCACCCTCTCTGCTTTCACAGCTAAGGGGAGGGAGAGGAGTTATTTTCTCTGGTTTCTGGGAGAAGGAGGGCTAACACAGCAGCAGCAGTTTCCCGTTTCATTTTCTGCACCATTCTGAATGTTCTACTTCATATTTTCCACTTATATCCCCTCTACAATTTGTAAATGGGGATTGTATTAATATTCCTATATTAGTACACTTTTTACATATAGAGTTGTAAGGAAATAGATTTTAGAAACCTCAGCTTAAAATAGCTATCTTTTGAAGACCCAAAATTGCCAACGACACAGATTCAAGTTGGATCATGTTTTAGGGGAACTCCATTTCCTGTAAAAGTTTGGAATTCTATCATAACATGGGATGTAAAAGAGTTCAGTTTGTTTAAAAACTGTACACAAGTTTTCTCCATATCTTGTTTTCATTTGTGTATCAGTTGTAAATAAATATTGATGTTTGCCAAAATGTCAGCTATTTTAGGGAAAAAAAAATTGTTTTCGTTTGGCTCTCCTCCCTTCTCTATCCTTGAAGTAAGCCCAACTCTCCCAATTATAGAGCCTTCCATTGGCATCATGATCCCCCTGTTGGCAAGTCCTTCCCCACATGAAGGTTTTCCCTACACAGGATATGTAAAGGAGTATACAATTACTCTAACATTCAAATGACATGCAATTTCTATTAAGCATTATTAGTTTTATAATATAGATGTAGTTCAGGTAAGAATCAGATTAAACCAAAGCTTGCCAACACTTGAAAGAGGTTCACCTGAGAAGGGGGCTTTGCTATTTAATTAAGGCGCCGATCTGGTATATAGAAAACAGTATGGCTGAGAGTTCAAAGGACCTATTTGTGCAATTACCCAAACATAGAATACAGATCCAATGACCTTACTGTTGTGTGTCTCCACCTGCATCTCTATATAAAAGTAAGTAATTTAACTGGATGTTTTAAAGTGTGCTGTCTAGCTCTACATTTCTATAATGCTGGGCAGGAAAAAAATTGTAATTTAACCTATCTAGCCCTTAGTATCAGAGAAAATAGAACATTTCTAATGGTGAAATAACTTTAGCATAGACGTATTATTCAGAGATTTTATAAAATGCTACCTCTTTCCAAAAAACATGATCTAGGATTCTGTTTTAGAGTCTGAATTACAGTCCTGTTTGAATTCAAGGAATAAATTAGAATAGCTTCTAGAATTTCAGAAACCAGTACAATTTCCAAAATAAATAAATAAATAAAGGAACTAAGGGCTACTTTATTTTCAGTAAAAGATATTAAAAAGAAAAATAAAACCATCAATAAACACTATTATGACTACAATTTCTTTGAAGAAAAAAACATTTGGTATAAAAATTAAGAAGCACATGTTCACAGGATAAAGAAAAATAATTTATGTTGCATACTTTATTAAAAGCTCATTCATTTTCCTAATTTATTTTATTTGTCCATTAACTGGGAAGACATTATCTCGGACGAGCATAGATCAGAGAATTGTCTTTTGAAAAACTGGTAGATTAGATGACCTCTCACTTTCTGTCTTTTAATCCCATCTTCCCCTTAAATCGGTTTAATTATCCTGCAAAAATAGAACCACAGCAGTGGCTTATGCAGTTTCTTCTTGATGGGGGCATTTTCTCCATCCCTTAGTTTAACTTTGTTCTATTTGACTGAACATTGTCATTGACTTTCTATAAAGTTAATCATTTAGATATCTTTGGTTAAGTACATCTCAGGATTCATAATCAAAATACTGGCCATGGATGGCAGAACTATTTGTTGCTTGTGTTTCTTTTTGCTACTGATACTTAAGTACAGCCTTTTCTTTTCAGCCTTGGCTGGCCGTTCTCTGCCTGTGTCCCATAGCATTCAGAGTAGAGTATTTGGATAACAAGTACAAGCCACTTTTGCCCTTGTTCTGTCACTTCTCTAAAGCTTCAGAAGAAAAAAGGCAGAACACAAAAAATAAAAGTCTTCTTGCCTCATTTGTGTGTTTGATTTGGATTCCCATTATAATTGTATAATGGCCACCACCACCTTCTGTGAATGACCTTTGGAGACAATGACTGTAGTCAGGATTTTCTTGAAGTTGAACCTCCAATTCTCTGTTGCTGACAAGGCCTTATCACATGATAGCCAAGTTTGTGAGGCTGGTCTTTCAAAGGGGAACTTGTCTCTATGAAGGGATCTGAGACCAGATACACACTGTTGACTACAAGTTATTTATAGGTTTCTTAGCAGACACATATGCAATGTGCTAGCTCTTTAGAGCCAAAACACCAACATTAAGAAGAATTAATAAGTGGGTTTCATTTTGCACCAAGAGGATACCAGATTATATAAGAAAAGACACAAAGTCACATCACGTGCAAGACCTAAATGACTTTAAACAGAGATTCATTTCTTGCTCACAGAAAGTTCAATCCACAGCTGGAGTGGGAGACAGAGGGATCCAGAATGACCAAACCATCATCTTCAACACTTGACTCTGGGGGTTATCCTGGGATCCTGCGAGACAACGTCCAGCTGACACTAAGTAAGAGACCACAGGATTGCACAGGTGGTTTTGTTTTGTTGTTTTGTTTTGTTATGTTTTAACATGACTGAGGCATATAAGTGGTAAACATCAATTCTGCCCGTATTTTATTGACCATAATTTAGTCATGAGGACTTACCTAGCTAGATGCAAGGAAGTTGGGAATGAACACTCAGCCTCCAGGAAGCCGCCACTTCCGAGCCACAGCCAACCCACAAGGAAGAGAAGATCTCCAGGGCAGCCTGCCATCTTTACCACAGGGAATTTGCAGAAACTCTTGCCAGATGCAAAAATTAAAGCTGGGATAAAACCAATGAAGAAATTTGCCAAAACATTTGAAACATGAAATTGTGCATACTTATTGACTAATATAAAACAAGTTCTAGAAAACAACTTAAGGGACCAAAATATTATATAAATGCTAACAGTCATTGACCAGATTTTTTAATTTCCTCAAGCACCCATTGACTGCCCACATTTACAAAAAAATTGCAGTGAAAATATAAAATACTATCCGTCCAATTTTTCTAGGCGTATATCCCTTAAGTGCATATTCCTTTTATGCCCAATTGTCCAGTCCTCCACATCCCCTTGTGCTTGTTAAGTCCCAACATTTTCCTGAATTGGTAAGGCTCCAGAAACCCCTGTACTTATCCCCGTGCGGAAGATCCCTGACTCACGATGGTTCTACTTACCATTTTCAACTTGAGGATGGTGCAAAGTGACACACATTCAGTAATAACTGTACTTGGAGTGCCCATACAACCATTCTGTTTTTCACTGTTAGTATAGTATTCAATACATTACCTGCACTATTCAACACTTTATTATAAAACAGGCTTTGTGTTAGGCAACTTTGCCCAGTTCTAGGCTAATGCAAGTGTTCCAAGCACATTTAAGGTAGGCTAAGCTAAGCTGCGACGTTCTGTGGGTTAGGGATACTACAAGCATTTTTGACTTAGGATGAGTTTGTTGGGGTGTTACTTCATCTTTTTTTTTTTTTTTTTTTTTTTGAGACAGTCTCACTCTGTCACCCAGGCTGGAGTGCAGTGGCACGATCTCAGCTCACTGCAACCTCCGCCTCCCCAGTTCAAGTGATTCTTTTGCCTCAACCTCCTGAGCAGCTGGGACTACAGGCGCCCGCCACCATGCCAGGCTAATTTTTTTATTTTTAGTAGATACAGGATTTCACCATGTTGGCCAGGCTGGTCTTGAACTCCTGACCTCAGGTGATCCGCCCTCCTCGGCCTCCCAAAGTGCTGGGATTACAGGCGTGAGCAACAGCACTGGGTTATTACTTCATTTTAAGATGAGGAGCATCCAGCTAACCCTGCACATATATCCCCACACATAGGTGTCCCATGTCTTATGTCCAAAGGCAGGGCCACACCTCTCCCTATTCTAGGCTCTCGATCATGCAAAGCTGCATTGACCCTGTGTGTTCCTTCCATATTCTCACTCCTCTTAACCTTCTCAGTCAGATCCTCCATTCACACTCAGAGTAACTTTCTGCTAATAGGTAAAGGAGTTACATTTTCTCAGGTAAATCTTAATTATAATTGAGTTTAAAGCCCTTTAGCGCAAGATTCGGAACTAACCCAGATGCAATTGCAAAGTGTTTTTGTCCTGGAGATTGAAGAATGACTCAGAATTTACCACCTAGAGGGCCGGACTTTGGTCACCTTGACCTGGATGATGGTAGTGCATGGAGCTTGTTATTTTATGTAATTTCAAATTTGATATTAAGTTGATTATGTTGTATTTATAACCCTGCATTCTATTATTTGGAAGAGAACAACTACATACCTAGCACTACATGCTAACACTCATTGACTAGATTCCTGAGTTTGCCCTTCTGTGGCTGAGGTGGATGGGGTTTTCTAAATATAAAATCATGTTGTCTATAAACAGAGACAATCTGACTTTCTCTCTTCCTATTTAAATACACTTTATTTATTTCTCTTGCCTGACTGCCCTGGCCAGAACTTCCAATGCTACGTTGAATAAGAGTGGTGAGAGAGGGCATCCTTGTCTTATACCAGTTTTCAAAGGGAATGGTTCCAGTTTTTGCCCATTCAATATGATATTGGCTGTGGGTTTGTCATAAATAGCTCTTATTATTTTCAGATACGTTCCATCAAAACCTAGTTTATTGAGAGTTTTAACATGAAGGGATGTTGAATTTTATCAGAGGCCTTTTCTGCTTCTATTGAGATAATCATGTGGTTTTGTCTTTGGTTCTGTTTATGTGATGGATTACGTTTATTGATTTGCGTATGTTGAACCAACCTTGCATCCCAGGGATGAAGCTGACTTGATTGTGGTGGATAAGCTTTTTGATGTGCTGCAGGATTCGATTTGCCAGTATTTTATTGAGGATTTTTGCACCTATGTTCATCAGGGATATTGGCCTAAAATTTTCTTTTTTTGTTTTTTCTCTGCCGGGTTTTGTTATCAGGATGATGCTCGCTTCATAGAATTAGTTATAGGGGAGTACCTCCTTTTCAATTGTTTGCAATAGTTTCAGAAGGAATGTTACCAGTTCCTCTTTATACTTCTGGTAGAATTTAGCTGTGAATCTGTCTGGTCCTCGTTTTTTTTTTTTTTTTTTTTTTTTTTTTTTTTTGTTTTTGTTTTTGTTTTTTGTTTTTTGGTTGGTAGGCTATTAATTATTGCCTCAATTTTGGAACTTGTTATTGGTCTGTTCAGGGATTCAACTTCTTCCTGGTTTAGTCTTGGGAGGGTGTATGTGTCCAGGAATTTATCCATTTCTTCTAGATTTTCTAGTTTATTTGGGTAGAGGTATTTATAGTAGTCTCTGATACTAGTTTGTGTTTCTGTGGGGTCAGTGTCATTTTTATCATTTTTATTGTGTCTATTTGATTCTTCTCTCTCTTATTCTTTATTAGTCTAGGTAGCAGTCTATCTATTTTGTTAACTTTTTCAAAAAAGTCAGCTCCTGGATTCATTCATTCTTTTGGAGGGTTTTTTGTGTCTCTATCTCCCTCAGTTCTGCTCTGATATTAGTTATTTCTTGTCTTCTGCTACCTTTTGGATTACTTTGCACTTGCCTCTCTAGCTCTTTTAATTGTGATGTTAGGGTGTTGATTTGAAATCTTTCTAGCTTTCTGATGTGGGCATTTAGTGTCATAAATTTCTTTCTTAACACTGCTTTTCCACGTAATTGTGTGGTTTTTGAGTGAGTTTCTTAATCTTGTGTTCTAATTTGATTGCACTGTGGTCTGAGAAACTGTTATGATTTCCATTCTTTTGCATTAGCTGAGGAATGTTTTACTTCCAATTATGTAGTTGATTTTAGAATAAGTGTCACATGGCACTGAGAAGAATGTACATTCTGTTGGTTTGGGGTGGAGAGTTCTGTAGATGCCTATTAGGTCCACTTGATCCAGAGCTGAGTTTGAGTCCTAAATATCCTTGTTAATTTTCTGTCTTGTTGATCTGTCTAATATTGACAGCGGGGTGTTAAAGTCTCACACTATTATTGTATGGAAGTCTAAGTCTCTTTGTTGGTCTCTAAGAACTTGTCTTATGAATCTGGATGCTCCTGTATGAGTGAAAATATATTTATAATAGTTAGCTCTTCTTGTTGAATTGTTTTGTTTAACATTATGTAATGCCCTTCTTTGTCTTTTTTGATCTTTGTTGGTTTAAAAGTGTGTTTTGTCAGAGACTAGGATAGGATTGAAACCCTTGCATTGTTTTTTCTTCTCATTTGCTTGGTAAATTTTCCTCCATCCCTTTATTTTGAGCCTTTGTGTGTCTTTGCACATGAGATGGGTCTCCTGAATACAGCACACCAGTGACCTTGACTATCTAATTTGCCAGTCTGTGTCTTCTAATTGGGGCATTTAGCCCATTTCCATTTAAGGTTAGTATTGTTATGTGTGAATTTGATTCTGTCTTCATGCTATTTGCTTATTTTGCTTACTAGTTGGTGCAGTTCCTTCATAGTGTCATTGGTCTTTACATTTTGGTGTGTTTTTGTAGTGGCTGGTACCAGTTTTTCCTTTCCATATTTAGTGCTTCTCTCAGGAACTCTTGGAAGGCAGGCCTGGTGATAATAAAATCCTTTAGCATTTGCTTGTGTGAAGGGATTTTATTTCTCCTTTGCTTATGAAGCTTAGTTTGGCTTGATATGAAATTCTGGGTTGAAAATTCTTCTCTTTAAGAATGTTGATTGTTGGCCCCAATCTCTTCCGGTTTGTAAAGTTTCTGCTGAGAGGTCCGCTGTTAGTCTGATGGGCTTCCCTTTGTAGGTGACCTGGCCTTTCTCTCTGGCTGCCCTTAACATTTTTTCCTTCATGTCAACCTTGGAGAATCTGATGATTATGTGTCTTGTGGTTGATCTTCTCATGGAGTATCCTAGTGGTGCTTTCTGTATTTCCTGAATTTGCATGTTGACCTGTCTTGCTAGGTTAGGGAAGTTCTCCTGGATAATATCCTGAAGAGTGTTTACTAGCTTGTTTCCATTCTCCCTTCGGGTACTCCAATCAATCATAGGTTCAATCTTTTTATGAAGTCCCATATTTCTTGGAGGCTTTGTTCATTCCTTTTCATTATTTTTTCTCTAGTCTTGTCTGAGTGCCTTATTTCAGCAAGGTGGTCTTCAAACTCTGATATCCTTTCTTCTGCTTAGTCGATTTCGTTATTGATACTTGTGTATGCTTCACGAAATTCTCGTGCTGTGTTTTTTAGCTCCATCAGGTCATTTATGTTCCTCTCTAAACTGGTTATTCTACTTAGCAGCTCCTCAAACATTTTATCAAAGTTCTTAGCTTCTTTGGGTTAGAACATGCTCCTTCAGCTCAGCATAATTTTTTGTTACCTATCGTCTGAAGCCTACTTCTGTCAATTCGTCCATCCGATCCTCCATCTAGTTCTGCGCCCTTACCGGAGAGACGCCGCAATCATTTGGAGGAGAAGAAAGGCACCCTGGCCTTTCAGGTTTTCAGGTTTTTTTTTTTTTTTTTTTTTCTGATATTTCTCATCTTTGTGAGTTTATCTAGTTTTGATCTTTGAGGCTGCTGATCCTTGGATGGATTTTCTGTGGGTATATTTTGTTGTTGTTGATGCTGTTGTCATTGCTTTCTGTTTGTTTGTTTTTCTTTCAATGGTCAGGTCCCTCTTCTGTAGGGCTGCTGCAGTTTTCTAGTGGTTCACTTCAGGTCCTACTCATCTGGTTCATCCCTGCACTTGGAGATGTCATGCAAGGAGGTTGCGGAACAGCAAAGATGGGTGCCTGCTCCTTCTCCTGGGATCTCCGACCTCGACAGGCACCAATCTGATGCCTGTAGGATTGCTTCCCTGCCCTGTTCTGCTCTGTCCTTGAGCCTCTGGCTGGAGTTATTGGAGTTCCTGCAGGGAAGCCCCAACCAATGAGGAAGGATGCATCAGGGTCAGGCCTGAAGAGATGCCCTGGCTGCAGCCTGCCACAGCCTGTGTGTTGCACTGTAGGGGACACATCTTGAGACCAAGCCGTCCAGCCTACCTGGCTTTAGCAGGGGAAAGTGCAGCCTGGAGCTATAGAGATGGATGCTGTCCTTCCCCTGCCCAGGGAGCTTAGCATGTTAGTTGCAAGACCCAGTACTGGCTGCTGCTCCTCCCCCAAGGAGCTCAAACAGCTTAGACAGTATACAGCTGCAGCCTTGGTGTGGGTTTCCCCTTCTGCTGGGAGTTCAGTAGGCTCCAGCTGAGAAGCTGTTGAGAACCTGCATAGCTCCAGGGTTGGGATGCTAGAGACTGGTGGTGTGGGTTCGCAAATGGAATCTTCTGATCCATGAGTTGCACAGTTCCATGGAAAACGCACGCTTTCCTTGGATGGGTACCATGCTCACTCACTGCCTCCCTTGGCTTGGGGGAGGGGGCTCGCCTACCCATGTGACTCTCAGATAGGCTGCCCCACCTCACCGTTCTTCTTCTCCGTGGATCACACCAGCCTTCTAGTCAGTTCTGATGAGAGAACCTGGATACCTTGCTTGCCAGGGAGGGATTCACATGTTTATTATGGTACTTTTTAAAGAAAATTTAAACTTTATCAATTTTGTCTCTTTAATATGAAAACTGGGAAAAAATTATAAAAGTTAAAGCTTCCCTGGGACTGCGGTTGTTGTCATTCGATCTGTCTATCTGCAAATACAATGCATGATCATCCTGGGTATTCTGCAAATGTTTACTCGTTGAAAAAATAAATTCAATCTTATATCCCTTTCTCCTTCTTCATACAAATGTATTGATGTAGTAGGTGCTTATTAAATATTTCATTGACTTTTTAATCAACCTTTTATATGTCTTGTTTCTTCTATACTCCCCGTCTCTTACTGTTTGCAGCAACTCAGCATTTCAGAGAGTAATCAATAGTGGTGGAAATTGAACCACCATGATAAACAGAAGAGGAAACATTTTATTTGAGTATCTACATTTTATATTATAAGCATCCTCTCCAATCTATTTGTGCAGCCAACTCTGCAAACAGGCCTAACGTGATTTAATATAATCAAGATTCAGTACTGCCTTTGTCCTGAGAGCAACATAGTTGTGGGTCTCCGATGACTCCTATTTAAGAACTCTTGAACTAAGCTGCCTTTGTCTGTATCAGGGTGTTTGGATCACCATCCAGAGTCCATCTTACGCTCACCTCCATGTCCTGCTGTCTTCTCAGTATCCTTATCTCTTCTGACATCTCTGATGCTAAGGGAGGGTCCTCCCTACTTGCAGTGCTTTCTAGCATTCTGTTTATTTGTGTTTATAATCACTATGAATCTCTAATATGCCACAGTATATTTCTGGTGTTTTGAGGTCAAATTAAAGAGTAAGAGTTAATGCAAAATGTTAATTAGATGACCTTTCAGAAAGCTTGATGGGGTGTACAATGCATTCTCCATTATTTTTGCTTTAGTTGAAGATCAGTCGATTTTTTGTTTAGTAACCTGAACAGGCATAAAACTACATTTTTGCCACATCATGATTTTTTAGTCATTAGCTATGGTCTGATTATTGGACTTACTTGACATTATGCCTTGTCTTGAGATTTTCATTGATTTTTTTTTTTCAAAGAAACCAGAAGCTCTTTCCATATTTTCTTTACAATAGGCCTGAAGTATAAGAGCATACTTTTGAGAAATATCAATATTCATAAAGGTGCTGATAGAACATCGCTATCTCATTTTTTATTTTTATAGACGAAAAAAGGAAGCCAAAGTAATAGACCAATATTGAATTTAGAGAGATTTGTGGTATTTTAAAAAACCAAGCTGATAATTAAATAAGAAATAGTGTTGACCTGAGAAGGAAAATTCACTAGTGGGTAACCTTAAAGTAGATTATGTTAAAAATGCATGTAAGCATTACTCTTCACATACATACATGCCACAATAAAATATGATGAAGCTCCCGCCATTACACTGATCACATAGGACAGGATGATTACTATACTTCTAGAAAGTGGTTGGGTCCAAGGAAAATGTACAGTTTTTAGACATGATATCAAATTATAATGAACATTAAGTCAGTCCCTAAAGAAGAAAAGAGATTATAAAAAGTATGCATAGATAGGAGGGAACAGAGCTCAATGCTTGGCCTTGGCAAATGTTGGGGGTTTGGGGACTGACTTTGAGTTTCAGACCCAAGGAATCACCTAAAAGGAGCTGTTCTGTTTCCATCAGACAAAAGCCCTTAGTTCCTGTAGCTGCTGGGTGGAGGCTGAAGGAACTCTAGGAAATCTGACAGGTTAGATTCTGTGAAGGGCTGCCCTCACTATTGACTTTTCCTGGATGGTTCTGACCAGTCTTGCCAGTTGATGCACTAATCTGGTTTTGAAGTTGGAGACAGAAAACACTCTTTTTTGTTGTTATTGATTTTGTAATAACTTGCTGCTCCACTTTCTCAATATTATTCTACTAATAATTTCTAAAACATATTATTTTCTAAGCACTTTTAACAAAGTATCATAATTTCTACCTTAAAATATATAGCATTTTCCTATAAATGCTTATCTTTTCTTGTGACCCATCCTCCTGGCTTCTATCTTTACTGATTTGTAATCTCTAATGGGATCTTGCATAGAATGTCAGGTATAGATCAATGACAGCTACCCAAGAAATATGATGGCTGATGGTTCACAACACCTTTCGGCTGGAAAGCAAATTTTCACAGATGGTGCCACACACATATAGACACACATACACACACACATCCCCCTCTCCACAGGCACTAGTACTTCTTAATATTTCAGCTAATGTATTTATTAGAATAAAAATATAAATATATCGTCTGTCTTATCACTATTCCTCTTTGTCCCTTAATTTCTGCCACCTTTATTAGCCCCTCCAAATATGGATATATGAATATATATGAAATACATATTATGGATATAATGGAAATAATATATGTGAAATACATAATTTCATATATATTAGTATATTCATTATGTATTAGTATGTTTCATATACTATATGTGAAATACATAATTTCACATGAAATATGAAATAATTATATATATAGTATGTGAAATGTAAAGGAGTTACATTTTCTGAGGTATATCTGTGTTAGTATCTATATTTATATCTATATTAATATAATCCAGAGTCAATATTGTACAACGTTCTAAAAGTAAATGTACCACCTATCAGGCTATGGGCTTTTAGTGGATAAATAGTGTTTCTTTCGTTTTTTTTTTTTTTTTTTTTGGAGATAGGGTTTCACTCTGTCACCCAGGCTGGAGTGCAACGGTGTGATCTCGGCTCACAGCAGCCTCCACCTCCTGGGTTTGAGTTCAAGCAATTCTCCCGCCTCAGCCTCCTGAGTAGCTGGGATTACAGGGGCACGCCACCAAGCCTGACTAATTTTTGTATTTTTAGTAGAAACGGGGTTTCACCATGTTGGCCAGACTGCTCTCGAACTCCTGACCTCAGGTGATCCACCTGCCTGGGCCTCCCAAAGCGCGGGATTGCAGGCATGGGCTGCTGTGCTTGGCCAGTGTTTCTTTACTCTGTTGAAGTTGCCAAATCCTTTGAGCATAAGCTCAGTGGCAATATTTGACAGTTTAGGGTTTATGCATTCTCTAGACTGCACAACTTGGCAATGGAAGCAGCCAGCTGTGAAGAGCCACGAACTACTTGCCTTTCTCTTGCCCAAAGTCTTAAAGTGAGCATATCCTGTTTAGGTCAAATCAAAAGTTAATACGTCTTTGAAAGCTACATTAATGGGAAGAGAAGAGGACAGACAGAAAAGAGAAGGTGGGGTAGAAAAGGAAAAAGGAAAAGAGGATATTGAGAGAGAAGTAAAGTATCTCCATTCTGTCCTCAGAAAGGTGCACAATCATGCCTTTCTGAGCACAATTGGAGACAACTGGGTGAGAAGGAACAACGAACAGAAAAATAATAGCCTGAAGAAAAAAACTGACTTTTCAAATGTGTAAGTTACCTAATGAAATGTAATATTTTCATCCTTTCTATTAAAGATCACAGATGTGTGTACATCTGCCTGGAATAACATACGGGACTCGTTTAGTGAAACCATTTGCTCTCCTTCTGAAAACGTCTATAGCAATGCCGTATTTAATCTGAAATCCTAGCTGCCTATTGATTTCCAGGGTAGCTTCTAGGGAGGCCCTCTGTGTGATTTGAGGACTGATGAAGAATCCATATGTCATGACAGTTCAGACAACAACAACAAAAAGGAAAAAGGCTGACATAATTCTTTCTCTACTATAATTGTCGGTGAGTTTACAGTTAATACACTAGACCAAATGATATAATTTGTAAACATGGTGAGTTATGGTTCTGATCTTAGGCCCCGAGGCCAACCCAGTTTGTATTACAAGTGGACATTTCCAAATTTACCCTTTGGTTGCCCCATAGGAGTTAAAAAAAACCATAAACCTTTTGGAATTCGTTGATTGGCTACACTGAGATAAACACACAGCTTTCTGAAACAGAAGAAACTGTTTATTTAAAGCCACTTTATTATTTCCACTAAAGAAAAATGGAAAACATTTAAAATGTAGAGCATTTTAAAGGATTAAATGGTGCTGATGTGTGTATGAACTTGCTAGCCCTTAATTGAAGTCCCAACTTTCAGATTCTTCTCCACCCACATAAAGTGGGGCCATCTGGCAAGGTTCTACCCAAGTGGGGAACATACCCTTCTTTATATTGTGATTGGATATTACGGGTATGTAGTAAAATAAAGCTCAAGCACAACAAGGAAACCTAGCACCCAAAAGGGTATGGCTAATGCAAATATGGGAAATAGGGTTTTGCTAAATCTGAAAAGTATATATTGCAAAGATAAGTAGCTTGACCTCTTTAGTATGCATAAGGATCACCTAACAGCTTGCTAAAATGTGGACTTCAAACTCAGTAGCTTCAAACTTCAGTAAGCTTTGGGCAGGGTCTAAGAATCCACAGTTTTTTGTAAGCATTGCTAGTAATTCTGCTGGTTAATGAATCACACTGAGAAATATTTTGAAAAGATCATTTTGATATGCATCATTCAAAAACACATGTATGAAAGTGTCTATGTAAAATTTCTTTCAATTATTTATGTATTCATTCATTACCTATGATTAATCTACTCATGTGCAAATTAGTAGAAAAGATTTACTCAAATGATGAGAAATCTTTATTTTCTTCAAATACATTTCAAGATAGTTTGCAATGTTCAGAAACTATTAGGTGAATTGAGCAAATAAAAATGAGTAAAACTATGAAAACTGTCACTATTAACTTAATAAAGATTGCCAACATGGCATTTTCCAGTAAAATAGGAAGTGATAGCTGCTTGAATATGGATTCTTTTTAGGTTGTGAATCAACATTTTAAATTGTTTTGCATGTGGAAAAATTTCATATGCTAAATTGCAAGTAAATAGGTCTATTTGTTTATTGGTCCATTTATATACATGAGCATGAGCGTCCTTAGACTTGTAGCTAATGCAGGACTAATGGTGATTACAACACGTCTATTAAAAATGAGGCCGGGCGGGCGGTTGGCTCAAGCCTCGTAATACCAGCACTTTGGGAGGCGAGACGGCGGATCACAAGGTCAGGAGATCGGAGAACATCCTGGCTAACAACGGTGAAACCCCGTCATCCTACTAAAAAAATACAAAAAACTAGCCAGGCAAGGTGGCGGGCGCCTGTAGTCCCAGCTACTCGGAGAAGGCTTGAGGCAGGAGAATGGGCGTAACCCGGCGGCATGAGCTAGGAGCTTGCAGTTAGTCGTAGATCTCGGCCCCGAGAGCATCCGCAACTCAGCTCTGGGCGACAGAGCGAAGACTTGCCGTCTCAAAAAAAAAAAAAAAAAAAAAATTAGAGGAGGAAGAAGAGAAGGAGAGGGAAGAGGCAGAGGAGAAAGAGGAGGAAAAGAAATCAAACTAACCTCCTCACTCTAAATTTACTCTTATTTTGTGGTGTCCAGCATCCAAGATGATACCCAGTGATCTCTGCCTCCTGGTATTTATGCCATTCTGTAGTTCCTTCTCATGTTGTATCAGTGGTGGGTTTAGGTAACCAATAGAACATTGTGGAAGTGACGGTTTGATGCCTCTGAATCAGGGTTATGGAAGACATTGTGGTTTCTGCCTTGCTTTTTCTGAGAGATATTGGGGGAAGCCAGTTGCAGTGTCTTGAGGACACTTAGGTAGCCTTCTGGAAAAGTCCATGTGGCAAGGAATTGAGACCTATAGACAACTGTCACGTGAGTTAACCAGCCCTAGTGAACCCTTCAAATGACTGTAGCCCTGGCTGACACCTTCACTGCAACTCTACGAAAACCATCCAGCCAGAAGCACCAGCAGCTCTCAGTTCCCTGACCCATAGAAACTGTGTGTTATAATAAATGTTTCTTATTTTAACCTTAAGCTTTGAAGTAATTTCTTTATGAAGCAATAGAAAAAATAATACAATTTTCATTTGAAGTTGCTATGAAAAATGTCTATGGTGGGACTCTCAAACCATCTGCCATTTGACCTTGTGATGTTCTATTGTCTAAAAAAAGGAAAAAGAGAAGGAAACTCCCCTTCATAACATTTAGCATGTTCATTCATTACCAATGGCTAATATTGTTTGATACTCCAAGAAGAGAGATAATTAATAAATAAATTTTCTTTTGTACCATATTGCATAGAAAGTGTCAACATACTCCTTTTCAGTAAGAATACTTAACATTGTGTGAAATTGAAGGCAAAACCACAGTCTTTGATGGAATTTTGTCTTTTTAATCACAAGTCTAACTCTACAAGAGTCTCAAAAATAATATAAATATTAATTGCTTGCAACTGCATACCCATTCTTAATCATACGATTTTGAAAGAGGGGAAAAGATCACAAACAAAAGATATTTCGTCACCCTTCAATCTTGTAATTATACTGCAATTCCTCATTTTTAATAAGTTCACTTTAAGAAATAGAAAAAAATATATTTTCTACATCATCTTAGACTCTAGTTTGAAATTAAAGAACAGATGATCCCCAAGAAGAAAAGGTTATAACCTTTTTTAAATCTTATAGCTTTGTGCTCCCAAATAGTCTTACTAATATCTATAAATATATTTTTTATTCACAATACATGTGGGGAAATTTGTTATGATCTTGATTACACTCAGTGAATCTTCAAAATTAGTTTCAAGTGTCACCAAATGTAACTCACATCAAAATATAGTTTTAATTTTGAACAAGTCATGTATTGCTGATGGATAGCCATAAAATGTATATTAAGATGTGGTGTAATGGTGATACCCTTTTTAAGAAGAAACTGAACCTCATCAAGGCAATGGAATCCATGAAGGTAACTTGTAACTAAAGATTGGGTGGTTTATAAATATTGTAAACACTACGGCCAAATGTGGCAGACCTGTGAGATGGGCAGAGGATGCTCTACTTGCCCTTCCTTTCATGATACCTACACACCTGAAATTTTAGATTTCGAAAACCTTTCTCTTTAAAATATGATTTTTCTGTAATCATAGGTTTTTATATTCTGCTACCAGACAACTATCTTAACAACTGAAGTAACTTAGATGGTTCTCATAAATACATTTAATGTTGATGCTACTTCCCTGACTCCTTCAAATTAAGGATATTTTGGGGAGCCAAATATCCTGAGGCCTTATTGTTCATAACATATATGCAGTTACTTATTTCATATGGATAAGCACAGACCTATTAAAATGTTTTTCCAAGTTGTATATCTAAGTTTGAAACATCAAATAAATATTGATCGGCTGTTTTGATAATTTAAGAAAAACTGAGAGGACTATTTTTTTTTTTTTTTTTTTTTGAGTCTCCCTTTGTCACCCAGGTTGGAGTGTAATGGCACCATTTCGGCACACTGCAACCTCTGCCTCCAGGGGTCAAGCGATTCTTCTGCCTCAGCCTCCCAAGTAGCTGGGATTAGAGGTGCCCACCAACATGACTGGCTATGTTTTGTATTTTTAATAAAGGTGGGGTTTCGCCACATGGGCCAGGTGGGTCTCGAACTCCTGACCTCAGGTGATCCATCTGCCTCGGCCTCCCAAAGTGCTGAGATTACAGGCACAAGCCACCATGCCCAGCCCCCTGAGAAGACTATTTCTATAAGAATATTTAAAGGTTATAAATAGACATTTTATAATAGAGTTATTAACACCAGTTTCTATAGCATTAGAATACCAATGGCTTGGTAAATGTTTCAGGAAAATATCTGACAAAATCAAGAAAGCCAGTGTTTTCATATATAACTCATAAATATATATATATATTACAGACACGCACATTATATTACACAGGTATGTGTGTATATATATAATTTCAATAGGTAGCAACAAATAATTTGTTTGATTCACATTACTCATTGAGTTATTAAATAGATTCAGGTCAACACTTAAATGAATAGTGTAGAAAATTTTAAGTCTCGTGAAATTTTAAGGGCAACACACTCAAACTGTTGAACCATTATTACAGTATTTTATAAAATAATTTGGCCATGATGTAAACATAAACTCATATATTACAAATCATAACAGTGCCACTCTTAAAACTTCATAAAGACTTTCCATTTGACTTGGAATAAAATCCACACCCCTTGCCATAGCTTACACGGACCCACATGATCTGGCCCCCCTCACCTCATGACCTTCTCTAGTAACACTCACTTCCCCTTCCAATACTCCAGCCACATTTGTCTTATTTTCTGTCCCTGGAACACACTGTACATATTCCTCCTCAGAGTGCTTTGGATTTGATATTTTTGACAAGGTACCACTGCTGCCTTTATTTACTGAATTTGCAATTTCTAATAGGGCTTTCCTCAGAATTCCAGGTGTTGATCAAGTAGTAGCAACGGAAAAAACGAAACAAAACAAAAACACCTTTTTTTTAAAGAGCAAACTTAATGATTCCAGCGTCTATTAGTAAAGAAGTAAACTTACAACTTTTGAGTGGTGGTCATGGCTTATTCTACTAGTGGATTCTATCTCTCTCTCTCCCGCTCTCTCTCCCTCGGTTCTGCCAGCAGTAACCTGATATAAAAACCAGACAATGATATTATAAGAATAGCACAGTATGGACTAAATATTCTACACAAATATAGATGCAAACATTATTCACAAAAATTTGGGAAATTAAATTCAACATGATTAGTGGGGTTTATCCCTTGAATTCAAGGCTGGTTTAACATTTGAGAATAAATACATACAATTTACCATATTAAACTACATTTCAGGCCAGGTGTGGTAGCTCATGCCTGTAATCCCAGCACTTTGGGAGATGGAGGCGAGAAGATTGCTTGAGCCTAGGAGCTCAAGACCAGCCTAGAGAACAGAGCAAAAACCCACTCTACAAAACATTTAAAAACTAGGGGTATATGGTGGCATGTCCCTATAGTCCCAGATACTCTAGAGGCTGGGGTGGGAGGATAGTTTTAGCCCAAGAGGTCAAGACTGAATACTTTCCCACTAAGATTGGGAATAAGACAAGAATGATGATTCTCACCAATCATTTTCAACATTGAACAGGAGGTTGTAGGAAGTGGCAATAAGACAAGGAAAATAAATAAAAGGCCATAGATTGGAAAGGAAAAAATAGAATTGTCTCTAAATGCAGATGACATAATTGTCTATAATCCCAAAGACTATGAAAAGGCTATTGAACTAATAAGTGAGCTTAGTAAGGTGGTAGGATACAAGGTCAACAGACAAAAATCAGTTGTATTACTGTATACAGTATATTAGCAATATATAATCAGAATTAAGTTTTAAACATACCACTTACAACAGCATAAAAACACAAAGTTCTGTACAGTAAAAACTACAAAGCCTTTCTGAGTGAAACAGAAGAACATTTAATCAAATAGAGGGATTACCCTGGTAGCTCATGAATCACAGGTGTTAGTTCTCACTAATTGATGTATATGTTCAGTGCAATTTTAATCAAAATTCCAGCAGGCTTTTTGGGTCATACTTGGCAAACTGATTCTAATTTATATTAAGATGCAAAAGACTAGACTAGTCAAAATAATTTTGAAAAAGAAAAACAAAATTTGGATTAATTCATGCCATAACTAAACTGTAGTTTCTACAGGTTAGTCAGAGATATTTCTGCTATAAATTTCCACCAATAAAACATGCCATCAATTATGTGTGTGCATATAAAAAGGTTGGTAAAAAATAGCATGCTAATAAATGCAAAACCACACAATCCCTAGAAGATAGCATGGGAGGAAATCTAGGTGACCTTGGGTTTGGTGATGACTTTTTAGATGCAACACCAAAAGTACAATTCATGAAAGAAATAAAAAACAATAAGTTGCACTTCATTAAAATTAAAAACTTCTGCTCTGCAAAAGACATTATAACAATTAAAAGACAAGCCACAGATTTGGAGACAATTTTTGCAGAACACATTTTATAAAGGACTAGTATTCAACATATACAAAGAACTCTTAAAACTCTACAATAAGGAAACAACCAACCTAATTCAAAAAAATGGGCAAAAGATTTAAACAGAAATTTCACGAAAGAAGATATATGGATGCAGTTAAGCACATGAAAAGATGTTCAGCATCATATGTCATTAGTGGATTGCAAATTAAAACAACAGTGAAATACCACTATGCATCTATTAGAATGGCTAAAATCCAAAACATTACCAATAAATGCTCTTACAGAGCAAAAAGAAAATCTCATCATTGGTGATAGGAATGTTAAACAGTACCACCGCTTTGTAATTCTGTTTGGCAGTTTCTTACCAAATTAAATGAACACTTAATCATATTATTCAGCAACTACACTTCTTGGTATCTACCCAAATAAGTTGAAAACTTCTGTTCACACAAAAACCTGCACATAGATGTTTATAGCAGCTTTATTCATAATTGCCCAAACTTGAAAGAACCAAGATGCCCTTCAATAGGTAAATGCATAAACTAATTGTGTTACATATGTAGAATAGAACTCTCTTCAGCAATGATAAGAAATGAGCAATCAAGCTACAAAAAGACATGGAAAAACTTTAAATGTATATTGCCAAGTGAAAGACACCATTCTAAAAAGGCTACATAGTATATAGTCAAGTTTTATGACATTCTGGAAAAGGCAAAACTATGGAGACAATAGAAAGATCAGTGTTTGAAAGGGACTCTAGGGGAGGGAAGGAGGGATGAATAAGTGGAGTGCAGGGGATTTGGGGGATGGTGAAACTATTCTGTTTGATCCTGTAGTGGTAGATGCATGCCACTACACATTTGTCAAAACCCACAGCATGTATAATGTAAAGAGTGAACCCTAATGTAAAATACAGACTTCAGTTAATAAAAATGTATCAATATTGACTTATCAATTATAACACATGTAATACACTAATGCAAGATATTAATTATAGGGGAAACTATTGAGGGAGCAGTAAGGGAATATGTAGGAGCTCTGTAGTTTCAGTTAATTTTATCTGTAAACCGAAACTTCTCTAAAATATAAAAAATAATTACAGAGACAGGAAAAAGCTTGCTGCTGTCATGGTGACTCATTAAAAAAAAAATAAGGTAAACACATAGGGTGTTAAAAGGGAGCTTGAAAGTTTGGAAGGAGTCTGTGTTCTCAAAAGAGTCTTGAAATAAATTTAAAACCTTTGGAGGTGATAGTAAAGACAGAGAACTAAGAAAAATTGTTCCCATAAAACTCAATGTCTAAAAGGTACTTTTGATGAAGTAACACTGTCTAAGTCTTTTTTATACTTGTTACCTTAATTTAATAACATATAGTTCCACATTTAAATAAGGATTATCTGGAGATATTATAATTCCTATACTAAAAGGGGGTTTACATATATTATCCCCAAATCTCATACAAGAAGTTAGTACCACTCCGTTTCATAAAGAAGAAAACATAGATTTTAGGTTAGATCAACCCAGATTTGAAACCTACTAGCTGGGTCAATCTAATCTAAAATCTATACTTTTCTTTAAAGAATAAATGGAAATTTCAGGAGCCATGAAAGTCAAGTTGTAGAGAAATATTTGGGGGCAGGTGGAGTTTCTTCAAATCCACAAGATAATGATTGCATTGTCAAAAGTATGTTGGGTAGCAGGAATAACTTCCAAATAAGCTGAAGGCTGATGTTGAGTCATAGAAAAAATGATATCATTGGATAATAGGATTAATTCCTGGATGAGAAAACTAAAGTCCTTTCCAAAGTTTGGATGACTTATTTGATGAGACTTATAATTTCCCCTAATAACCATTTTCCCCCTTTTTATTTTGTGAAAAGACCAACCTAGTCTTCACAGAGGTATGTGACTGCTCTTACAGAGACTACATTTCCCAGCCTTCCTTGCAGCACATGTTGTCATGTGACTTAGTTCTGGACAGTGAATGAGTAGAACTGATGTGTGACCCTTTGGGGTCACGTTCTTGAAAGAAAGATGCTTACTCTCTATCCCCTTCCTCTGCTGGAATGTAGATGTGTGGTGGACATGAAGTGTGGTAGGAGCGAGCCGGCTTTGGCCATTCTCATGAGAATAAACTTTCGGAGGAGCCTGAGGCCGTGGATGACCTTACAAAGCAAAGATGCTCCACCTGCCTAGACCACCCACCAACTCAGAGTTTACATGAGAGAGAAATAAATCTTCTACCTTGCTCAAGCCACTTTCCTTTAGTTTTTGTTAAGGCAGCCAACACAATCCTGAAATTAATACTTCCTAAGTCCCATTTTGGTGTTGTCACTCTTGGATATTTATTACACTTAAATATTTACCCTCTTCACTAATTTATCAAAATATGTTCATTCCTTTTATATGAATGAAAAGATGGATATTTTCAATTGGTATTGATATAGCTTAATTAGAAAGTTTTGACTTCAGGTGTATAGATTACAGTTTATATGCTGTAAATTGAGTATTCCTTATTCTAAACACTTAGAACAAGAAGTGTTTTGGATTTTGATTTTTTTCAGATTTTGCAATATTTACAAATATATCATGAGATAGCTTGGGAATGGGACTCAAGTGTAAACACTAAATTCACTTATATTTTATGTATATCTTACACATGTAGCCTAAAGTTTATTTTATACAATATTTTAAAATAATTTTCTGCATGAAACAAAGGTTTGTGTTAAGTACTTATGTGCAAAATCTATTTCTGGCATTTTGATGGCACCCCAAAAGTTTTGGATTTTGGAGCACTTCAAGTTTCAGGTTTTCAGATTAGGGGTGTTCAATCTGTATTACTGTTCTCATAAATCTAATTGATATATTGAGCATTAAAACTTACGAGAGATTCAATTTCAACTTTCACAGACAGCGTTTATATATGCTATGTGAAGAACACATCATTATTGTTGGTTTATTTACGGTTAGGTTGGGTAAGAATCAGTTGAATATTTTAGCCTACCTTGACAGATTTTCCTCACTCTCCTGACTTACTGGAAACCAGTCCAGTCAATAAAAACAATTTCTTCAATGCAACCAGTTGAAAAATGTCTGTTAATTTCTGAAATATCTTGAACTGAGACTAGAGGTAAGAAACAGGTAATCAGGGGATTTGGAATGGGTTTATTGGATGCAAATTCATGTTGTAGTGAGGATATTTATCACAGCTGTAATTATAGGATACTTTTTTTTTATATAGCCTCAGAACTTGCTTCATCAAAAGCATTTTCTGTTTTTTAGTATCATGCTAAATCTGACTAGAGCATTTTATTTATCTCCAGGCTCTCTCTCTGCTTATTCACAGCATAGAGGCTAAGGTTTGCATTTAATTCAACTATTCCCAAATGGAACACTTGCTGAAGTTAAAAATGAATATGTCCTCATTTTCTTGCATGGTTAACACTAAGGAAACTTAGGTAAAATTTTGATAAATATAATTCTTTTGAGTGATGCACCAGATAGGTCATCAACTAGGAATCTAATTTTACTCTAATTGATTACTATGCTTTTGAATTATTTGCAGTGTTATCTATACACATTCAAACCAATATTGGAAATTTCAGTTAGTAAGGAGAGATTGCCATGTTTTATTTATTCAACAACTAATTTTTTTTCCAAGGTGAATGGAGGTAGAAGCTAATCAAAGTATTATTTGAAGGTTCCCTGTTTTAGTCCTCTTCTGGTCTATTAGATGTTTTAAATGTCTTGACTCAGAGGTTCAGTTAAAATATTTCAACTTAGCTAGCTCCCTTTCACTTCCCTATTCCCATCCCAATCTTACCTTATTTATTTCTTCTAGAATCCGGAAATTTTCTGTTTTTTTTTTTTTTTTTTTTATTCCTCGGTCCAACTGCATTCTTTAGGTTGGTCTAGATCACCTAGATTTCTTAAATTCAGTACTTCAGTTTAATAAGAAATACATGTGTCCTTTTCTGATTCATAGCTTCCACTAAACTAAAATTACTGTAGTGCTTTGAGATTGGGGCCCACTGTTAAAACACAGTGTTTGCAACACCTTACTCCTCCTACACTGAAGTAACTAAATTGCACAGTTTTCAACTATAGGCACACTGATTTTATTGAGTAGTCAAAAAGTAGATACAAGAGAGACATAATTATCTGCTACATTGAAAAGCAGAAATACAGTGAAATCTTAAAATAGTTATAAAATGAATGTGAGAGGCAGTATTGCATAGTGGACACTGTAACTGGTCCCTCCACACCTCTCTGTGTCTCAGGTTTTGCTTGTTAAAATTTTGATTAAATACAAAATAATATTTATAAGTAATCAAAAGGTAGGAGAGTGATACAGCATTCATTCTTCAATGTACTATTCACTTATCTAGTTCAAGAAAGTAAAAAACTTGGTCTGTGAAGCTCCTTACGTGCCCTGCCTGAATCCCATCTTTTTCCCTCTCTCAAGAAGTTACTTTATCTTGAATTTTGGAAAGTTAATGTCACAGGCTTTCTATTTTTTTGTTCTTAACCTATAAAATGAATATAATAAAGAATTCAATAACCCCATCAAATAAAGGATTAAATATTAAATTTAATATTTAATAGTGTTATGGATAGTAATAGATTAGTTTTTATTCTAGGTGTTACAGGTAAAACACCTGACATTTGACTTAGCAGATAAATCAATGAAAATGGCCATTGTGACAACAGTGATAGTAATGATGGATAAGCTTAATATTGTCATGTTTACTGTTGCTTTTGTTCATCTTTATGTTCAACAAAACATCAGACTACTTGTTAGTTTCCTTTAAGGCATCCTGAAAACACAAGAGTTACCTAGTTTTTTAAGGTAGAGAACTTTTGCTACATTAATGAAAGACTCCTGTAAGAATGCATACATATTGGGGGAGGAAATCTTGGGATCCAGGAACTTTGGGAAACAAGGATCTCTTGTGAGTTTATAGAAAAATCAATTGGATCCTGCAGAAATTTTCATTCATCACAAATTTGTTTCAAACATTTCAAAATTTATAAGCCATGCTTTCAACCTAAGGTGATGCTTTAAATCTGTGGATAATATTAGCGCACTTGTGATTGAGATTTCGTTGCATTTACCTCTCTTTTGTGCTCACCTGGAAAACAATTATTTTCAATAATGCTTCTGTCTCTTGAACTGGAAATTATACAATCATAATCAAAGTGCTCAAAATGACCAACTCACATATTAATCTGAGACAGCCAAAGAAAATCATTTTAAAGGGCCATGGAATATGAAACTATACAGATGAGAGAACAATTGTATTCAAGCAACTCCTTTGGTTGGAAAAATTATGCTTTGGGCATGAGTCAGAAAATAATGATTTAAAAAAGCATTCAAATGTCACTTGTGGTCAATTTCATTGCCTCTAGATAAAAATCACATCACCATATCTTAGAGTAGTGACTCCTTATCGCTTTTCAAAAATCTCCATGTAACACACATTCATAAAACTACACACACCATAGGTCTAAATTTGGATGAATTTTTAGAAGGTGAATACATCCAAGTTACCATTCACTGAGATCAAGAAACAAACATCTTCACCATTGTACTGACTTTTTAAATATGTATTTCTGATCATGTTTCTCTTGCTGAGCAAGAAGGTAAAAATCAAAACCCCTGTCTATAAAGCTTGGATTAAAAAAAAGATTTAGTCAAATAATCTCTTAGCATACCAGCTGATAAATTTGATCAATCACAGCTGATTTACTATCGAAAATGATGGCCTTTTACCAGGCCACTTATATTGATGGAGAAAGTTGGATCAAATGCACAAAGATGATCAATTATTTATTGATTTATGTGTACACAGGGCCAGCCAGTAAGTATAGCATATCATACTTGTCAATGGCTTAATGATTTGGTTTTGTATCTATAATGAGGCCAAAATATAATTTCATGCCTTGGCCAAAGAATAAATATTTGGCCACCTTTCTTTGAGTCAGTCTCTCTCTCTCTCTCTCTCTCTCTCTCTCTCTCTCTCTCTGTCTCTCTGATTTGTGTTAGTGAGTAAAGTTGTATGTGATGGATAACCTCTTCCTCTTTTTCATCAAATTTAGGTGGTAAAAAGTATATTTAGTAGAATATCAACCCACATAAAAATCTGATTATTGTGAGTTTCATTTTAAAGAAAGGTTTTACAAATTCATTTAAAATGTGTGTTATCTTTTTTTCTCTTTAAATATGGCTTTTGGCCAGGCACGGTGGCTCATGCCTATAATCCCAGCACTTTGGGAGGCCAAGGTGGGAAGATCCTTCACGTGGTGGCGTGTGCCTGTAATCCCAGCTACTCAGGAGGCTGAGGCAGGAGAATTGCTTGAGCCGGGGAGATGGAGGTTACAGTGAGCTGAGATCATGCCACTGCACTCCAGCCTGGATGATAGAGCAAGACTCCATCTCTGAGTTAATACATAAATAAAATGAATATGGCTTTTGTTACATGTGGCATATGAAATCTTTTGTAAAGTGACTTTGAGAAATCCTTTTGTTAAGCTATCCTTAGTCAAGTATTTGGATGTTGTTGCCTGATAGTCATCCCCTGGCACAACAGGATCTAACAAAGAAGCAGCTCATATGAATGAAAAGTGTCTTTAAATTTATATATATTCTAGCTCCAGTTTCAGAAAGCATGGACAGTCATTCACCTCTGTTCGAGAGAAGAATAAGGATTAGTTTATTTTGGCTGAAGAAGTATCAGTAGTGTCCATGAAAATATAACTTTTTCTATGCCTGTTGAATTCTAAAGAAAGGTGAAAGGTGGGATCAGGAAGCCAAAAAGGGGACATTTTATCTTCATCTCAACAAGAGTATTACACTTGGTAAGCACAGATGGATAGAGACAGAGATAGAGAGAGAGGTTAACGATAGAGAGATACAGAGAGAGAGAAAATTAAGAGCAGTTAAAATCAATGTGTTTCTTTGTACCCACTCTCCAGATATATTTAAATAGCAGGCCATTTGTCTTTTGTTAAGCATATTACATGCCCCTTCATTTAATAAAATATCCTTCCTGTGGGAGACATTAAAAAGCCAACAATTAGTACAAAATTCTGATTCATAGTATGATAATGTATTGCAAACCTTAAAATGATTTTAAAGCTATAAAATAGCTATTTCAAATACTACAATATTGATATTCATGTATAGTGTTCATATAATATGATGAATAGACATGCATATTGTATAATTTGTAAACATATGTGGTATACAGAGGTCTCCATTTTTAATTTTCTATTACAGAGCTAATGAAAAATTAAATGTTCAGTTTGGTTTAACAAAACCGAACATTACAGATATGTTTTCAATAAATAGCGAGTTCCAGTCTACCTTACCTCCCCAGATTCCATGCCACTTCTCAGAAGTAGCAATTATTGAGAGTTATCAAGACCTGCCTTCAAAAAATCTTTCCATGAAATTTCCATTAATTCCATGAAATAATGGAATACATGCTTATATAATCAACATAGTGGGTTTAGGTCTCAGTCCACAAATTAACATATGCAAGAAATAGTGCACTTATTTCCTTAGAACCAACTAAATATCAACATCTAGCTTCCAGCCAGCTGGGAAATTCAAATTAAGTCATCCTCCGCAGAGGGATGTTTAATAAAGCTAAAAACCTCTTTCTGTTAAACTCTTGCAGACTCCCCAGCTCCCTGTCCAGCATCAGAATATGAGTTCTTAATTCTAACAGGACCCCTAAACATCTCCTCCTTCCTAAGAGTCTGTTTTATAAATGTGTGTCCATTATATTACCATGCTTACATTTTATTAATCATTTTTAAGGTCTGCTAATACCCTTAATATGTAAAGAAGTCTTACAAACTAGTATGAAAATAATTCTTATAAATCAATGTAAAAATCGTACAAGTCAATATAAAAAAGATAATTTCAAAAAATTAAAATGGCCAAGGCACACACAAAATCAACCTTACTGGTTTTCAAAGAACTTTAAGAAGATGCCTCCTCCCTATTACATTTTGCAAAGATTAAAATAATCTTATTAACTTGTGTGAATGAGATTACATAGATATGATTATAAAGTGAACTTTAGTTGAGAATATGCATTCATACAATTTTTATGAAGAGCGGCTGGCTATATGACAATAACATGTAGAAATTTGTCCTGAGGAAAATCATGGTTAACCATAAACATATCGGTTAAGAAAGGTATTTTAAAAGAAAAAAGCCTAACAATAAATGATTAGTTAAATTATTATATAAAGTAATACAGTAAGTTAATTAAAAACTGTTTTTATAAACATTAATAGTTTATATTAATAATAAAAAATACTCAAGACAGGATTTTTTTAAAAGAGCTTTTATACAAGTTTTATAAAATATTTGTGCTAAGAATAAGGTAGACAAATAACAGGATGTTAATAATATGCTAAGTATTCATATATTTTGAAATTTTCTCTATTTTTCAAATTCTCTTAAAAGATTTATATATTTCTCTGTCATTATGGGAACAAAAAACCCTTCAAATCACAGTGAACCACAATTATTCTTTTAAATAAATGAACATAGGTTTTAGATAACTTTTATATTCATTTAAAGTAATTAAGCACACAGGTTCAAAAATATTATCATCTGCCCCCCTCCCATACTTTTTGTTGTTGTTGTTATTGAGACGGAGTCTCGCTCTGTCATCCAGGCTGGAGTGCAGTGGTGCGATCTCGGCTCAATGCAAGCTCCTCTTCCTGGGTTCATGCCATTCTCCTGCCTCAGCCTCTTGAGTAGCTGGGACTACAGGCGCCCGCCACCATGCCAGGCTTATTTTTTTGTATTTTTAGTGAGATGGGTTTCACTGTGTTAGCCAGAATGGTCTCGATCTCTTGACCTCGTGATCCGCCTGCCTTGGCGTCCCAAAGTGCTGGGATTGCAGGCAGGAACCACTGCGCCCGGCTGCCTCCCTCCAATACTTCTTGCCATCAAATCCCATTCTCCAGGAGTAAACACTTACAACTCTGTGAACTTCTTTTTTCTGATAGTTATTTTCACTTGTCTGGATAATATGCTTCAACCCATTGGTCTTGTTTATTGATTTTAGCATATTTATATTGCTATCTTCTGTTTACTTAAAAGATTCAATGTAGATCTATCTCTAAGTTATTTTGTTGATAACATTTGAAATATTAGGTATTTTACTATGATAATTAATATCTTTATTTTCTTTTTGACTACACCTCACTTTACAAAATGAGAAAAGCCTAATTATCTTTAGCTTACTACTCTCCCTCAATATCTTTTCAACTTTTAGTATCAGAATTTTTTCTTTTGCACTATCAAGGTTAATTATATTGTATTTTTTCACATAAATGTAGTCCTATTTTTTATACTTTTTATAAAATTGTCTTTAAAAGTTTAAAATGAACAAATATATTTTATTAATAAATCAATAAAATAATTCATTATTTTGACAATATAAATATTTCATAACAGAGCTAGTCTTCCATTTTATTTTCTTTATTTTGTTTGATTTTATTCCTTCTTGTGTAGCCTTCTGTTTTCCCTGGAGTCTCTAATTGCCTTTCTATTCATTTTTTCCTATGAAAATGCATTATACTGTCATTCTTCTCATTTGTTATAAAATAATATTAAATTCAATGTAAAGAACAGTGTATATAGAATCAATATTAGAGTCATTATTATTTATTTTTCCTCTTTTATTTTTTATTTTCTCTAATTTGGCCAGCAGAGATAGACTGCCAGGTGAAGACTCTGGTTTCTTGCTTTAGGGACTGAATTTTCCTGGAAGATACTTTCCATGTCTACAAAATTGCTTACAAAAACTAAATTTACTGTGGACTTAGTTTTATGATTCTAATAAAAGAAAAAACAAGTGCATATAGAAAAAATATGAGGAGAGAAAGATTATTCTTATGTTAATGGAACCTCTAAATGTATATTTTCAAAAAAACAGATAAGCCTCATATCCTCCCTCCTCAGAGGCTTCTGTAGGGCAATAATAAAGAGTCCTAAAATGATTAAAAAACATAATGAATACTTTTATTTACACAGAGATGGTATGTATGATAGGAATAATCAGAGCATATTCCTAGAGAGCTGATGGAAGAGTAGAAATTGCTAAAGCAGTACGTGGAAAACCACAGAGAGAGATAAATCCAAAGAATGAGCCAATTTACCTTGCAGAAAATGGAAAAGAGACACAAAGCTGAGGAGAAAAATAGAAAACAGAAAAATAAAGATGTGAGAGCAGCATTGGGCTGAAACTAGGGGGATGAACTGAAAGTCTGTGTATGGAGGGCTCTCCCTCCCACTACGCCCTAGGTTTTTTTTCAGAGAATGTCTTCAGCTATAGAAAAATATTTTAAAGTTTCCTTCTCTAAAAAATGAAAATATTCTAGAGAAAAGACTTCACACTTTGACAGATTATCACTATTATAGAATAATATTACCCATATAGACAGCCGATAAACTACATTTTTTTTTTTTTTTTTTTGAGACAAAGTCTCGCTCTGTCACCCACGCTAGAGTGCAGTGCTACAATCTCAGCTCACTATAACCTCTGCCTCCCAGGTTCAAGCAATTCTTCTGCCTCAGCCTCCCAAGAAGCCGGGACTACAGGCACCCGCCACCACGCCTAGCTAATTTTTATATTTTTAGTAGAGATAGGGTTTCACCATTTGGCCAGGATGGTCTTGATCTCTTGATCTTGTGATCTGCCCTCCTCAGCCTCCTGAAGTGCTGGGATTACAGGTGTGAGCCACTGCGCCTGGCCTATAAACAACTTTTTACTGTCTCACTCTAAAATATTTGAGGAAGTCCTCCTACAAACAACAACAACAATACAATTCTTATAGAAAAACAGAAAGAATTACAATCACCAGCACTATAGGAAAATGAAATAACAGAAGGACTAGAAGAAAACCAATAAAACTCTAAAAGCACATGCATATTTTAAAGCTCAAAGATATTGATAAGGTACTCTCCAAAGAAGTATAGAAAATTAGGGTTCTATAGAAAGTTTACAAGAGTATATATTTTCTCCTGCAGTTATTGACAAACTTTTGGATGTTTGACAATTTAAGTAAAATATAACATCTTTTCCTTTTATATTATATTTACTAAATTACTTGTGACATTGACTTTTATAGTTTATTTGCCACTTGCCTTCTTATTAACTATCTTTTCATGTCTTTTTCATGATTCCATTGCATTATTAGGGTAGCTATATTATTAGACTTACTATGGGGTAGAGTGACTTGTGCTTTACTAGCCCTAGCCAGGATTGTTTCAGCCACTCTAGGGCATTGGTTTTATATAATTAAAAAAATAAACTTACCTACATTTAAGAAATTCTTTCTGTGATTTTAACAGGAATTATGTTAAATCTATAGATCAGTTTGGGCACAGTTGACATCTTTACTATATTGAACCTTCCAATTCATAGATATATTATGTCTCTCAATTTATTTAGGTCTTCTTTTATTTCTTCTATCAGAAATTTGTAATTTCTAACACACAGAACCCATATGTGTTTGCTAAGTATTCTTTGGATTTATTGTAAATTGTACTTTTTTATTTAAATTTTCCCATGTTCTGTATTAGTATATGAAACTGTAATTGATTTTTGTGTGTTGATCTTGGACGCTGTGATTTTTGCCAAACTAACTTAATGATTCTTCATCAAGTTGAAATAATTTTCTTTATTTCTAATTTTCTGAGAGGTTTTATTAAGAATAAATCTCAGATTTTGTCAAATGCTTTCTTTTACATCACTTGATATTATCATATAATTTTTCTTCTTTAGCCTATTGATATGATAGATTTCCTATCGATATTCAAATGTTCAAAGGAAATTTAAAAAATACATAGAGCCTTATGTATCTGAAGTAAATTCCACTTGGTCATAATGTATATTTTTATATATATATTATGTGTTGTATTTGCTACTATTTTCTTGAGTATTTAAGTTCATTTCATTGTTTTTATACCATCTTTGTCTGTTTGGGGTATGAGACTGATACTGGCCTTATAAATTGCTGTGGAAAGTGTTCTCTCTCTTTTATTTTCTGGAAAAGATTGTGTAAAATTTGTGTTAATTTTTAAATTTTGGTAGAAATCACCAGGGAAGCAATTTGAGTCTAAAAATTTTTTAGAGGACTTTTAAATTATAAATGACATTTATTTAATGGCATATTAACAATTTAGATCATTTATTTGATCTAGATTGAGTTTTAGTTCCTTGTGGTTTTCAAGGAATTGGTCTATTTCTACCAAGGTGTCAAATTCAATAGTGCAAAGTTGTTCACAGGATTCCCTTAAGATTCTTTTAATGGCTGCATGATCTGTAATGATGTATTACAGTTTATTCCAATATTGGTGATTTATGTCTTCTCACTTTTATTTTCTTCAGTCTTCCTAGAGGTTGATCAATGTTATTGATTTTTTAAAACTATCCAGCTTTTTGTTTCATTGATGTTTTCTATTGTTTTCTTATGTTCAATTTCATTGATTTCTGCTCTTTATTTCCTTCCCCTGCTTGCTTTCAGTTTTTGTCCTTTTTCTAGTCTCTCTATGCAGTAACTTACAGTATTGATTTGAGATCTTTCTTCATTTCTAATGTAAGCTCTGAGTGTGACAAATTTCCCTCTCCACACTGCTTTGCTATGTCCCAAATATTTTTATGTTTTATTTTCTTTCCTTTTAGTCCAATGTATTTTTTTTTCTGTCCTTTGATACTTTCTCTTTGTTCCTTTAATTATTTAGAAGGGTGATGTTTCATTTCCACATACTTAGGTATTTTACTGTGGTCTTTCCATTACTGACTACCTATTATGCTCTGGTTAGAGAATACACTCAGTGTGATACCAATGCATTTAAATTGTTGACATTTGTTTTATGGTCAGATATGGTATGTATTGGTGAATGTTCCATGGCATTTGAAAAAAAAATATGTTTTTTGCTATTGTTAAGTGTTCCAGGTATGTCATTTAGATCCTGTTGGTTGATTATATTTTTCAGAATTTCTGTATTCCTGTTCATTTGCATGTACTAATTCTATCAATTGCTGAAAACAGTGTTGAAGTCCTCAGTTATAATTGTGGAATTGTCTATTTCTTCTTTCATCTTTGAATTTTTGCTTCATATATTTTGAGGCTCTGTTGTTTTGTGTGCACACAAATCAAATTGTAATCTCTTCCTGGTGGATTGATTCTTTTATCATTATGTAATGTTTTATTTGTCTGTGGTAATTTTCTTTGCTCTGAAATCTTTTTATCTGATATTAATAGTACCAATTCTGCTTGGGTTTTCTGATTGGTTAAAAGGTATCATGTTGTGTGTGTGTGTGTGTGTCTGTGTGTGTGTTTCCATTTTCTTTTAACCTTCCTGTGTTATTGATTTTTAAGTGAATTTCTTGCAAATGGCATATACATGAACATGATTATGCTTATTATCCACTCTGCCAATTTCCATCTTTTGAGTAGTATATTTAGACCGTTTATATTGAAGGTATTTATTACCATTTTAAAGCTTAAATTTGCCATTTTGTTATTTGTTTTCTGATTGTCTTGTCTGTTTCCTCATTCCTATGTCTCTCTTTTCTTGCCTTTTAGTGGGTTCCTTGAACATTTTGGAAATCCTGTCTTGATTTATTTTTAGTGTTTCTTTGCAGTATATAGCAGGGTATCTTTTGTATAATCTTTGTAGTTGTTGCTCTGGGTCTCTGTTAATATGGATGTAGATATAAATGTAGATATTTCAACATCGTACTACTCAAGTAAGTGTACAGGGATATTGGTCTGTAGTTTCCATTCCATTTAGGTCCCTTAACCTTTCTCACTTTTAAATATATGAGTTTTAATACAAAAGATAAATGGAACAAAAAATGGTTCTTTAAAAAGATAAATAAAATTGATAGACCATTAGCAAGATTAACCAAAAAAAAGAAGAGAGAAGATCCAAATAAGCTTAATTAGTAACAAAATGGGAGATATTCCAACCAATACCAGAGAAATACAAATGATCATTCAAGACTACTATGAACACCTTTATGCATATAAACTAGAAAACCTAGCAGAGATGAATAAATTCCTGGAAATATACACCCTTCTAGACTAAACCAGGAAGGATTAGAAACTCTGAACAGACCATTAACGAACGGTGAGATTGAAATGGTAATTTAAAAAATTGCCCAAAAAAAGTCCAGGACCAGATGGATTCACAGTTGAATCCTATCAGACATTCAAAGATGAATTGATACCGATTCTATTTCTGCAATTCCCAAGATAGAGAAAGAGAGAATCCTCCCTAAATCATTTTATGAAACCAGTATCACCCTAATACCAAAACTAGGAGAGGACATAACAAAAAGGAAAACTACAGACCAATATCCCTGATGAATATAGATGCATAAATCCCTAACACAAAACTAGCTAATCAAATTCAACAGCATATCAAAAAGATAATCCACCATGATCAAGTGGTTTTCATATGAGAGATGCAGGGATGGTTTAACATATGAAGTCAATAAATGTGATACACCACATAAACAGAATTAAAACAAAATCACGTGATCATCTTAATAGACACAGAAAAGCATTTGATAAAATCTAGCATCGCTTTTGATTAAAATCCTCAGCAAAATCAGCATAGAAGGGACACTCCTTACTGTAATAAAAGCCATCTATGACAAACTCACAGCCAATATAATACTGAACAGGGAATAGATGAAGGCATTTCCTCTGAGAACTGGAACAAGACAAGGACGCCCACTCTCACCACTTCTATTCAACAAAGTACTGGAAGGCCTAGGCAGAGCAATCAGACAAGATAAAGAAATAAAGACCATTCAAATCAATAAAGAGGAAGTCAAACTGTTGCTGTTTGCTGATGATATGATTGCATGCTTACAAAACCTTAAAGACTCATCCAAAAATCTCCTAGAACTAATAAATGAATTCAGCAAAGTTTCAGGATACAAAATTAATGTACACAAATCAGTAGCCCTGCTATACACCAATAGAGACCAAGCTGAGAATCAAATCATGAACTCAACCCATTTTGCAATAGCTGCAAGAAAAGTAAAATACTTAGGAATATACCTAACCAAGGAGGTTAAAGACCTCTACAAGTTAAACTATAAAACACTGCTGAAAGAAATAGATGACACAAACAAATGGAAACATATCCCATGGTCATGGATGAATAGAGTCAATATTGTGAAAATGACTATACTGCCAAAAGCAATCCACAAATTCAATGCAATTCCCATCAAAATACCACCACCATTCTTTACAGAACTAGAAAAAAACAATCCCAAAATTCACATGAAACCAAAAAGAGCCCTCATAGACAAAGCAGAAAGAACAAATCTGGAGGCGTCACATTACCTGACTTCAAACAGTCACCAAAACAGCATGGTACTGGTATAAAAATAGGCACATACACCAATGAAACAGAATAAATAAACCAGAAATAAAGCCAAATACTTACAGGCAACTGATCTTCAACAAAGCAAATAAAAATATAAAGTGGTTAAAGAACACCCTATTCGACAAATAGTCCTGGGATAATTGGTAAGCCACCTGTAAAAGAATGAAACTGGATCTTCATCTCTTACCTTATACAAAAATCAACTCAAGATGGATCAAGGTCTTGAATCTAAGACCTGAAACCATAAAAATTCTAGAAGACAACATCAGAATAACCCTTCTGGACATTGGCTTAGGCAACGAGTTCATGACCAAGAGCCCAAAAGCAAATGCAACAAAAACAAAGATAAATAAATGGGACTTAATTAAACCAAAAAGCTTCCTCACAGCAAAAGAAACAATCAGCAGAGTAAACAGACAACCCCCAGAGCAGGAGAAAATCTTCCCAATCTATATATCTGACAAAGGACTAATATCCAGAATCTACAAGGAACTCAAACAAATCAGCAAGAAGAAAACACACAATCCTATCAAAAAGTGGGCTAGGGACATGAGTAGACAAGTCTCAGAAAAAGATATACAAATGGCCAATAAAATATGCAAAAATGATCAACATTACTAATAATCAGAGAAATGCAAATGAGAACCACAATGTGATACCACCTTACTCCTGCATGAATGGTCAAAATCAAAACAATTAAAAAAAAATTGATTTTGGAGGGAATTTGGTGAAAAGGGAATACTTTTACACTGCTGATGGGAATGTAAACTATTACAACCACTATGGAAAACATTGTGGGTATTGCTTAAAGAACTAAAAGGAGAACTACCTTTTGATCCAGCAGTCTGACTACTGGGTATCTACCCAGAGGAAAATAAGTCATTATACCAAATAGATACCTGCACCACCTGTTTATAGCAACACAATTTGCATTTGCAAAAATATGGAACCAACGCAAATGCCTATCATCAGTGAGTGGATAAAGAATTCACTATATATATATACACACACACACACACACACACACACATATACACACACACCACGGAATACTACTCACCATACAAAGGAAAGATATAATGGCATTCGCAGCAACGTGGATGGAATTGGAGATCATTATTCTAAGTGAAGTAACTCAGAAATGGAAAACCAAATATCATATGTTCTCACTTAGAAGTGGAACTAAGCTATGAGGCTGCAAAGGTTTAAGAATGATACAGCGGACTTTGGGGACTCAGGGAAAGTGGTGGGAGAGGTATGAGGGATAAAAGACTACAAATTGGGTACAGTGTGTACTGCTCAGGTAACAGGTGTCCCAAAATTTTAGCAATCACCACTAAAGAACTTGTTCATGTAATCAAACACCACCTGTTCTCCAAAATCTATGGAAATAAAAAGTATGTAAATATGTGAATTTTATTCAGTTTCTTGAATCTGTAGGTTTGCATCTTTCACTAAATTTGGGAAGTTCTCACCCACTATTTCTTCAAATGCTATTTTAGCTCCTCACTCTTCTTCCTGCCTTTCTTTGACTACAATAATAGTAGTCTACAGAAACAGTCAATTTGTATTATTGACTACAATAATACAAATGCTAGTTCTTCTGCTATTGTTCCACAGGTCCTTGAGGCTTCCTTAATATATTTTAGTTTATTTTTCTCTGCTTTTCAGACTTTTTAAATTCAGTTGATCTTTCCTCAAGCTTACTGATATAAAATGCTTACAGTAAAAACATAAACCAAGAAATAAACCAAGAAAAGCCACCAAAGATTTACATTTCAATAAAATTGGCTAATTGGAGGAATTAGAACATTGCTTTTATTTATCACTTGTGATAGCCTATGAATTACAGAAATATCCTGTAGAATTTGAATTTATTCACTCTGCTGTTGGTTTTCCATATAATTCCTAGACATGGACCATGACTTCTGGTATCTCACCTTTTCTTTCTTTTTTGAAAATAACAACAACACACAAATCCAAATTCAGTGTAAATGAAACCATTAGGAAAAAAGTTATCTTCTCATTTTTTTAGCACATTCATACGTAACTGAAATGATTTATGTTCTTTAGTTTTCTTGGTATTGAAAATATGAGTGATCTTATCGACCAGTGCTGCTTGTGGTGGTGCTGTGGCTGTATGCTACCATCCAGATTCAGTGGTTCTTAGTGTCCTGAACCTCTATAGGGACAGCTAATGAACACTTTTTGGCACATGCTAAGAAGTCTGAAATAAGCACCATTATGATTTATTTCTATCTAAATTACTCCAATTTGGGAAAGGATGCTGAATTGCACTGATTTTCCATAAAACTAGCTCATTTTGATGAATACTAGTTTGTCTCTTGATGCAGGATATTAGAGAAACAGAAAATAAACACGTACACACACATATAAACGTCTCCAACCTTTTATTTTTGAATCAAACAATTGCTTTCTGTTTCTGTTACTGATTCAGTTGGTAATTAATACCATGATCTACAATGAATGCCACTTGCATAATTTGAACATTCAACAATATTAATATTCCCTTTCTTAGAAACAAAAATGAACCAAATAACCTTTTAACAGATGTTTGAAGCATATTTTGTCATCGGATTGGGCATTTGTGCCTGTAAATAATAAAATGGTGAATTATTCTTTAAGTCTGCAGCTCTGTCAGTATTTTGCAATGTGATCACTTATATTGGAAGTAGGCTATATCATTATAAACTAATTTTCTGAGGAATTTATTTTGATGTAAAACTCTACCAAATATTCATTTTTCTCAACCTCTTCCTCATAATTATTATATTTGAAATCTGTAATTTAGAATAACTGCACATAAAACTGACAAGTGTCATTTGGCACGGTACCTTTTACATGCAAAATAGCCACTTAGGCTTATTGTTGCTAAACACGTATATACATGAAAATATTAAGCTGAATTTATTCAGCACAGAAATAAGCAGGGGAAACATTTAAATGTACTTTTACCTAAAAAACCATTAAATGGGCCAAGATATGGAAAAGACACTGAGAGGCACAAAACAAAAATTTTTCCTCATGTAATGTATTTTCTAGCTTGAAAAATGAGACATATCACTATCAAACAGTTACAAAATAGTTTTAAGTTAAACAAAATAACAAGATGTAAATGTGAGACACGTCTAAGAAAGTATGCAGTTAAATGCCAAGTGAATGGTACATACAGTAAATCCTAAAAATTCAGAGAAGAGTCAAGATCCTGGAAGTCAGAATAAATCATGAAGCTCTCACCAGTCATCTTATTTGCAAGGATCATAGCAGTAAAGATATTTGTTTATGTGAAAATAATTGCTGTTTTAACCATTGAAAGTAGTAACGAGAAACCACAATAACTTTCACACCAACCAACTAGAATCATGAGGTGCTGAAGCTAGCCTGTTCTGGCTCCAATGAAAGATGATCATCAGCAAGTTTTACCAGCTCTGCATTCAGTCATGTTAGGTTAATAGCATGAAACTGTCCCGATTGGAAATATTTATACCCCAAAAAGGGGCAAATACTAAGAAAAACACACATATACACACACAGTTGATAAATTTACCAGCCTACCATCGTATGTAAGGGAACTTACCAAAATCTAGTTCAAATATTAATTTTATTTCTATTTAAAATGTTTTTGTTTTACATATGAGGAGGCTGAGGCCAAGGGGTTAAAGTGACTTCAGTAAGTCACACTGTGAGTAAATGACATCCTGATTTTCACATTTTTATAATCTAACCTTTGTTCAAACAATTTAATTATTTGTTGGTCTTACAGTTTTAGCCTATCATAGATCCTTGTTATACAGAAGTACAAGAAATCCTTACCATTCACTTTGTAGAACTATTAGGTTCTTTCTGACATGTGTTCCAGTAAAACTGATCCCTCTACCCATTGAGTCTCCCACATTTAACCATTACTCTGATTCTGTTCTCCCACCAGACCCTGGATCAATCTGTTTATTTCTACAATTTGGGAGTGTTCATAAAGTACTAGTAAAGAGAGTTTAAGCCACTAGAGAGATTTGCACTTAACTGATTATAGAGTATTGAGAAGGGATTGTATTATAGCTTAGTGATTTGAATCCAATATTCTCTCCAGCTAAGTTGGAGCTACTGCTTTTTCATCATGCAATTTTGCTACAACCCTAAATGCTGGAGAAATCCTGCTTATCAGTTAGAATGAGCTATATACTAGGCTGCAGTAACAAGCTCCAAATCTGTGTGTCTTAACCAAAATATATTTCCCGTGTATGTTACATTGCTCTCTTAGGTTGACAGCAGCTCTGTTCCATGTCACTCCCACTCAGGGACTCAGGATGACAGAACCTCTACATCTATAATGTCACGAGAGCAGGAAAAAAGTAACATAGTTGATCACATATGGGCTCACCAAGTCTTCCGCCCAGAAGTAAACACCTCATTGCTGCTCATTTTACTCATCATGTTATATTGGCCAGTGGAAGTCTCATGGTCTAAGGGATGTAAAATTCCACCAGAATTGAAACATTGGTAACAGCCCTAAAGATTACCACAGCTTAGGTATCTACCATTAATAATTGGAGAGAGTAAAAGTTTTGGCTAAATTTGAATGATAAAAAACAATCTACATAACTAAACTGTATTTGTCTTGTGTCTTATGTGTGTAATCCTCTCTGATTGAGATAATATCAATATCTACTATAAAATCAGTACAAAAGTATATTTTTTTTAAAGGAGGAACATGATTATTTCTAAGTGAGCTGTGCCCAAACTGTATCTCTAGGAGAGAGCTTTTATTCATTTACATAGTTCAATTTCTCTTTCAAATTCACTTTATTGTTATGAATGTAGAGTGATACCCAGCCCATCACAAACAGAGATGGTTAGGTTTCTAAAGGTAATTTCTGCCTGAGGGCTTTGTGTTTTCATCATCTCACTTTCTTTTGTTTTTAGTTCTTGCTGTTGTTGGACTTCCTGACCTATTATATGGCAGTGACTCTGGGTTGACGTATCCTTATTTTATTTTATTTCCCCTGTGTAAGAAACTAGTATAGAAGGTCAGCCTAATCTCCAACTCTCCTGAACATGACAGGTTCTCTACAACTTGAGACTTGTAAACGTCAATGAATTATATCCTCCATTCCCCTCAACTAAAATGCATTCCCTACACTGCTGATAAAGTAGAAGACCTATGTGGGGTGGGGAAAATTAGGAGTATAATCCTACGAAGGATATCCATACTTCACGACTCCAAGACCCAAAGGTTTGACTGTCCTTGGCCATATTAAGCCACAATTTTTTCCCATTTTTGTTTGTTTGCTTTTTCTTTTTAAGCCAGATGCTGGTTGAGTGACAAAGTCACGTTCACAAGCATGTTACATGATGGCACTAATTTCATTTTGAAATATCACATTTTATTAATGATAGATAAATGTATTATGTACAAATTCTACTTACATGTTATTGGTATATATAAGCATGTAACTTGAAAACATTCTTTTAGTACTTTTTATATACACTAGAGTTTCAGAAACATTTCTTTTGGAAAATTTTAAATTGACAATGTCTCTAGTTAAATGTTAATTTCTACAGCAATTTAAATGGGTTTTCTTTGCAAATGTTCTTAGATACAAATAATAGACCTACATACTTTTAGAACTGAGAAACTTAATTCAAGTCACATCTACATTTTACCAGTTAGAATGATATGGTTTGGCTCTGTGTCCCCACCCTAATCTCATGTCAAATTGTAATCCCCATATGTCAGGGGAAGGGCCTAGTGAGATGTGATTGCATAATGAAGGCAAATTTCCCCCTCACTGTACTCATGACAGTGAGTGAGTTCTCACAAGATCTGATGGTTTAAAAGTGTGGCACTTCCCTTCTCACTTTCTCTTTCCTGCCACCTTGTGAAGAAGGTACTTGCTTCTCCTTCACTTTCTGCCATGATTGTAAGTTTTCTGTGGCCTCCTCAGCCATGCAGAACTGTGATTTAATTAAACTCTTTCATTTATAAATTACCCAGCCTCCAGTAGTTTTTTATAGCAATGTGAGAATGAACTAATACAGAAGACTGGTACTGAGAGTAGGGTATGGCTATAAAGACACCTAGAAATGTGGAAGCGACTTTGGTAACAAGGAAAGGTTGGAACAGTTTGGAGGGCTCAGAAGAAGAGAGAAACTTGAAGGAAAGTTTGGAACTTCCTACAGACTTGTTGAATGGTTGTGATCAAAATGCTGATAGTAATATGGACAATGAAGTCCAGGCTAATGTGTTCAGACAGAGATGAGGAACTTATTGGGAACTGGAGTAAAGGTCACTCTTGCTATACGTTAGCAAAGAGAATGGAAGCATTTTGCCTCTGCCCTAGAGATCTGTGGAACTTTGAACTTGAGGGAGATAATTTAGGGTATCTAGTACAGGAAATTTCCAAACAGCAAAGCATTCAAGATATGACCTGGCTTTTTCCAATAATGTATGCTCATATGTGCTCATAAAGAGAGGATCTGAAATTGGAACTTATGTTTAAAAGGGAAGCAGAGAATAAAAGTTTCAAAAATTTGCAGCCTGACCATGTAGCAGAAAAGAAAAACTCATTTTCATGGGAAGAAATTCAAGCTGGCTGCAGAAATTTGCATGAGTAAGGAGTAGCTGAATGTTAATAGCCAAGACAATGGGGAAAATGTCTTCAGGAAATTTCAGAGATCTTCACGGCAGCCCTTTCCATCCCAGACCTGGAGGCCTAGGAGGAATAAATGGTTTTGTGTGCAGCCCTGGGACTTGGTGCCCTGTGTCCCAGCGGCTCTAGATCCAGCCATGGCTAAAAGAAGCAAAGGTACAGCATGGACCATTCTTTCAGAGGGTGCAAGCCCCAAGCTTTGGTGGCTTCCATGTGATGTTGAGCCTGTGGGTGCACAAAGGTCAAGAGTTGAGGCTTGGCAGCCTCTACCTAGATTTCAAAGGATGTGTGGAATTACATGGATGTCCAGGCAGAAGTCTGCTGCAGGGAGCCCGGGAGCCCTCATGAAGAACCTCTACTAGAACATGCACTGGAGAAATGTGGGGTTGGAGCCCCCACACAGAGTTCCACTGGGGCAGTGCCCACTGGAGCTGTGGGAAGAAGGTCACCATCCTTCAGACCCCAGAATCATAGATCTACTAACAGCTTGCACTGTGTGCCTGGAAAAGCTGCAGGACTCAACACCAGCCTATGAAAGCAGCCGAGGGGCTGTACCCTGTACAGCCACAGAGGCAGACCTGCCCAAGGCCTTGGGAGCCCATCTATTGTGTCAATGTGGCCTGAATGTGTGACATGGAGTCAAAGGAGATTTTGGAGCTTTAAGATTTAATGGCTGCCCTGTTGGGTTTTGGACTTGCATGGGGCCTGTAGCCCCTTTGTTTTGGCCAATTTCTCCCATTTGGAAAGGGAGCATTTACCAATGGCTATATCCACATTGTATCTTGGAAGTAACTAACTTGTTTTTTGTTTTACAGGCTCACAGGTGGAGGGCGCTTTCCTTCTCTCAGATGAGACTTTGGACTTGGAATTTTGAGTTAATGCTGGAATGAGTTAAGACTTTGGGCAACCATTGGGAAAGCATGATTGGTTTTGAAATGTGAAAAGGATATGAGATTTGGGAGGGGCAAGCAGCAGAATAATATGGTTTGGCTCTGTGTCCCAACCCAAGTCTCATGTCAAATTGTAATCTTCATTTGTCAGGTAAGGAGCCTGGTGGGAGGTGATTGGATCACGGGGGGAGATTTTTCCCTTGCTGTTCTTTTGATAGTGAGTGAGTTCTCATGAGATCTGATGTTTTAAAAGTATGGCTCTTCCCTTCTTGCTCTCTCTCTTGCTGCCTTTTGAAGAAGGTGCCTTGCTTCTGCTTCACTTTCTGCCATGATTGTAAGTTTCCTGAGGTCTCCCTAGCCATGAGTAACTGTGAGTCAATTAAACCTCTTTTCTTTATAAATTGCTAAGTCTCAGGTAGTTCTTTATAGCACTGTGAGAATGGACTAATAATCTAGGGAGTATTAAGGTTCTGAAAGGTTTTTTACAGTAAGGAAAGAAGAATTTCTGGGAAGCCTTTGTCAACTAAAAAAAGAAAACATTTTCAATGGGCAACATCAAGGGAAAACAATAAGAGTAACAATATGTTGGCCAGGCATGGTGGATCACACCTAAAATCCAAGCACTTTGGGAGGCCAAGGTGGGCAGATCATTTGAGGTCAGGAGTTTGAGACCAGCCTGGCCAACATGGTTAAGTCCTGTCTCTACCAAAAATTAAAAAAATAGCTGGGTGTGGTGGCAGGCACCTGTAATCCCAGCTACTTGGGAGTCTGAGGCAGGAGAATCACTTGAACCTGGGAGACAGAGGCTGCAGTGAGTTGAGATTGTGCCACTGCACTCCAGCCTGGGCAACAGAGTGAGACTCCATCTCAAAAAAAAGGGGGGGGGGTAACAATATTATATGAATCACTTATTTGTTCATGTTTAGGATGTCTTATCTGTGCTTTTTAAAGGTAGATAATAACTATCGTAGTACAGCTTTGCTTACTAGGCTTGAAATCCATATTTATCAAGTGACTGTTGTGTAGTGCTGCCTAGAGGCTGTATTAAGAAAGATTCTGAGGACACATAAAGCCTTGGCATCAAGGTGCTGTGATTATTTGTTTATGTCTGCCTGGCTCAGGGAATGAGAGAAACGGCACGTGTGCTGCACTTTGTTGTGCCTGAAGTACCCAAAGTATAAGCAAACGTACTGGTTAGGAATACCATAGTTTAATTTTGCCCATGACACTTGATAAAGAGTATAAAAACCTTTGATTAGCTTTGTGTATTCCATTTTCCTGTCAATACATTGAATAGTTTGTTTAAAAAGGGTTTTAAAGATTTTCTTTTAAATCAGAAATCAAATGCGTTGGTGGTCACCTTGCACTGGTTGGATGAAGAACAGGGAATTGAAATAGCTGTTATCCAATGATTTCCTATAATATTTGGGGATTGCTAAAGAAGGATACTGTGTAGAAACAATTCTAAAACATGTTTCTGAGAGTAGTTAATTGGAGAAAACCCCCTTGCAATTTGTTCTTGGAAGATCTACATTTAAAACTGTATTCTGCGCCCTGCCATCCCTGCAAAAAAAAAATAAAAAGAAAACACATTGTGATTTATAGCAGAGAAAGTTTCAAGAAGTGGCCCTTCAGGACATCTCTGAAGCAATACTATATTTTCTTCTAGTTTATGAGTAGTAAGGACACTGAAAATTGTTGCAGGGGAAACAAAAGGAAATTACGAAGCATTTGTTGTACAATTCCCCAGACACAGGGACAGTGAAAAGATAATGAATCCTTTACAATCAAGGACACATAAGTTAAGAAAGAAAGAACTCAGCCAAAAATATGTATGTCATAGACTGTATTGTAGGCATTTACAACCAAAAACTATGTATACTCTAATAAAGTAAAATAAATCTGGGTATATTATATAGTTTCAAACAACAGTTGTAAGTAACTTTGTCTCAATTTTACATTTTCTCAGCATGAAGTTCAATATGGTAGCTTTGACTTGGAATACGAGTCAGGAATCCCACATTTGAATCCTAGATTTTTTTACTGACTGGCTATGTGATTTCTAGCCAGCTGCATGATGTCTCTAGACTTTACCTTATCTCTTAAACTGTTCTGTTTGGATTAAATAATCTCTAAAATACATTTTTACTCTAAAAGGCATGATGATATTATGTAAAGCAGAAAGGACACCCACCTGCACACCAAAACAAGTGGTCAGAGATTGCACTTGGTGGGAAAGAATGAACTTGAAGACAAGCCTAAAACTGATGGAAACATGCTCCTATTGGCTTTTCTGGATTGGCAGTTTAAAGAAGATTGGGAAACTGATTACTCTTTGTCTTGGTGCACCTTGAAAGCACTCAGGCTTGCTCCTGGTTGGCACCATAAAGAAGAAAGCATTGGGTCAGGAAGGGCACAAGGCGCCGGGGAAGCAGACCCACAGTTTCCATTTAAGCACCTGTAGCTCTCAGTTGCTTCTCTGGAGAAGGTACACTTCTTTTTTTTTTGAAACAGAGTCACACTCTGTCACCCAGGCTAGAGTGGCATGATCTCAGCTCACTGGAACCTCCACCTTCTGGGTTCAAGCAGTTCTCCTGCCTCAGCCTCCTGAGCAACTGAGATTACAAGCACCTGCCACTATGCCCAGCTAATTTGTATTTTCAGTAGAGATGGGGTTTCACCATGTTGACCAGGCTGGTCTTGCACTCCTGACCTCGTGATTCACCCACCTTGGCCTCTCAAAGTGCTGGGATTGCAGGCGTGGGCCACTGTTCCCAGCCTTGAAGGCACACTTATGTTGTCCTAAAGTAGGAATGAGACACCCCCTCCTCAAAGTGATAGAGTCACTAAAGTATGACTGTCCCTGCCTGTGGAAACACTGTCAATCACCTGTGGGACATCTAGCCCTGACCCTCATCTTCAGAATTTATTTCAATCCCTGGGGGGCATGTTGCATCCATCCAAGCTACCGGGGCAGAAAAAGATGAAAAGTCACTTTATAAGAGACTTTATAAGAATTGCTATAAGAATTTTAGCCTGGGTGAGAAATTGAGAATGGAAATCAGTAAGTGATGCAAGAGATTTTACAAATGATGATCAATAGAATTTGCTGATGGATTAGTGGGGCCAAAAATTAGAAGGGCCAGAATGAGAAATATCCTTTCCTTAATGTTGAAACCAGGGAACTGGATGATTTCAATGTAGAACTAGGTAGAATATGAGCCTGTAAATGACCTCTTTCCAGGGAACTAATCTTGCCAGATACTAGCCCAGCCCACACCCCAGACCTTCACCCCACACTGCTCAGTTGTCCTCTAGCACAGCACTGTATTTCCTTTATCAGAGCCTGTATTTTATTATGCATTTTTAAAAATGTATGTGTGGTCTCTGTTTTGCACTACAGTGTTATCTCTATGAAGACAAGATTTCATCTTTCTTGTTCACACATGTCTGGGGCATAGTAAGTGCTCAATAAAATGTTTATTCAATCAGCTAATTAGTGAATTAGAGTTTCACAAAGAAAGAGCAACGTAGTCAAATAAAATTGAGAAATGCGGCATACTATATACCCCTCTTGTGGAATATGAACAAATAGTTTTCTTAATAACTTCATTTATTTTATGTGTGTTAAAAAAAACTGGAATACCTCTTTATTTCAGATATATCAATGTTTACAATAGGAATTTTTTTTTCAAAATAATTTTCTGTTTTGAAGACAATAATAATAGAAGTGGCATGTGGTTATGGCAAAAATCCAAATATATCATGGCTGAACTGAAAGAACAGTGAGATGTGTTAGTTTTCTCTAATAATATACAATAAACTATCAAAAACTCAATGGCTTAAAAGACAACATAAATTTATTATCTAAAACTTTCAGAAATCAAAAGTCCTAAAATCCATTTGTTGGAATAGCTGTGTGACTTCTGGAGGCTCCAGAGGAGAATCTGTTGCTTGCTTTTTCTACCTTCTAGGATATATTGGTCCATTTTCACACTGCTGCTGAAGCCATCCCCAAGACTGGGCAATTTACAAAAGAAAGAAGTTTAATAGACTTACAGTTCTAAACGGCTCGGAAGGCCTCACAATCATTGTGAAAGGTGAAAGGCACATCTCATATGGTGGCAGACAATAGAAAAATTCTTGTGCAGGGAAACTTCCATTTTTAAAACTATCAGATCTCGTGAGACTTATTCACTATCACGAGAACAGCATGGGAAAGACCCACCCCATGATTCAATCACTTGCTACCAGATTCCTCCTGGACACGTGGGAATTGTGGGAGTTACAATTCAAGATGAGATTTGGTTAGGGACACAACCAAATCATATCATAGAAACTCTCTGCCTTCCTTGGTTTGTGGGCCCTACCGGTGATGGCATCTTTCAGACTTCTGATTTGTCTTCACATCTCCTCTGACTCCTCCTCTTCTGCCACCCCTTAGAAGGATCCTTATGATTACATTGGACCCACCAGGATAATCTCAGATCACCTCCCCAATTTAACATCCCTAATTTAATCATACCTGCAAAGCCCCATTTGCCATGCAAGATAACATATTCACAGGTTTCAGGGATTATTCTGTGAACATCTTTGGGGGACCACTCTTCTGTTTATCACAAGGGGAATTCTGATTAAAATCACTGGATTGAACTTAAGTAGCAGATTTATTGCAAGAATGTCCTCACATCTTCACCACTCACCATATCGAAGCCTTTGAAATGTCTCTTTGTAGTTCTGTCCACCAAGATTTCCTCACTACTTGAATCTGGATTGCCCTTGCGACCTGTTTTGGTGAATAGACTGTGGTGGAAGTGATGATGTGCCATGCACAATCATAAGAGTTATTTGCTTCTGCTTTTGCCTTTGGAAAGCTCATCCTAAGAACCATCAGAGAACAAGCCTAGGACAGCCTGGAAGATGAGAGAACCATGACTTGGGCAAACTCATCACCTCAGCAAACAGCTGGTCAACCAGCTGACATTCTGATATATGAATCAGACCATCCTAGACAAATCAGAGTCCAGCCAACTTGTCAGCTCACCATAATACCTAAGTGAGTCCAGGAGAGGTCGGATAGATTACCTGAATTATGAGATTTCAGAGATTACCAGAATTCAGAGATTACCTGAATTATGCAGCTGATTCAAGGACTCTTAGCAATAGTCAATATTTATTGCTTTAAGACACTCAGTTTTAGAGTCGTTTGATAGTCTGTCACATAAAATAGTATAATGATATCAGTGTTTATCTCCACTTCTCTCAAAAACTCAATCTACTGACGATAAAGGGTTGTATCCATCACTGTTGTTTTGTTTTTATCCCACAAGAATAAAGAAAAAATGGAAGGAATAGAGAAACATTTTGGAAGCTCAAAAACAAAAGGACCACTTAATGATGGATTTAGCAGACACACACACACCTGCACACACACACACACACACACAAGCTGGCTTAGCAATAGGAAAACAATGAGAAGAAATGCAATTCTTTGTGCAGAAAGTCCAAGATGATCAGAGATTTACAGCACCAGTGCTCTTGCAAGGATATGTTTGTGTGAGAGAGACATAAAACTAATAATTTTTTAAAGTCCCTTTGAGAAACATAGTTTGAGATCCAATCTCCACTCTCTCCATAGGCCACCCAGAGAAAAGGAGTGAAGTTTTATTATTCTTCACTTCTTTGGTATGAATGAGATAAAAAGAGGGCCTCTGGAGTAGAGAACATCAGGCATAGTTGAGGGTCCTAATGAAGGCTGAGAAAGAGTTAAGTGAAATCTCATATTCTGCATGTTGTGATCTCCAGCTCTCTTTTTCCACTCACCTCTCAGAACTCAGAAAGTCAATCTTACTGAGAAAGAAAGAAAGAAAGAGAGAGAGAGAGAGAGAGAGAGAGAGAGAAAGAAAGAAAGAAAGAAAGAAAGAAAGAAAGAAAGAAAGAAAGAAAGAAAGATTATTTCCACGTAAATGTGATCCAGATACAGAAAAGACCCAGATACTGATATCTGTGCTCCTCCAATGGAATGGCCAGTCCCTCCAATTAACCCTAAAGTGGAGCTCACGACTGATCAGAGCGTGGCACAGAGCTTATTCTGCTTTTTGGTGCACCACATTTAATGTAACCGGTCACCGATGAGTGTTCAATTTCCGTGGAAATTCTCTAACACAAAAGACAGAGGTCAAGACAAATACAAAGAAAAAGGTAACCTGAAGGAGGCAGACAATGCAGAAAGGTGTTTTGTTTTAGTCTAGAGAGTTGACAATTAAAAAAAAGAAAAGAAAAGAAAAAAGAAAAATGCCATATTTGTAAGTAAACGTGTTTGTTTTTTCTAGGGCTGACTTCTTAGGAGACACAAGAAATGACATATAAGAACATAAAGAAAAAAAGGGAGTTTTTAAAAAACTGTGTTTATCATTAATATTATCTTAGAGGTAAGTAAAGATGGTACATTCATGAGAAGGAAAAACAAGAAACTATCAAAACTCAAAGAGCAAAGAGCAAATGCTAGAGAATTCAAAATATGCTCAAAGAAATTTAAAGTCTCAAAGAATGGTTGAATGACAGAGAATTGGAAATATGCCAGAAAGTAAAACAAATCCTAAAAAAAGATAGAAAAGGGGGAAGAACAAAACAATGAAATAGAGCATAGGAGATTTGGGGAATCAGTCCTGGAGATTCAATATTTATACAGACATTCAGAAAGAAAGAATAGAAGCAAGAGAAAAAGTTATCAAAGAACAAATGCAAGATCATTTACCACGATTAAGGCGTCCATCAAGTGGGTGTTCAGCACCATGGATAAAAGAAGACTCACACCAGGTCTCAGCATTGTGAAATTTTGGCACAGAGGCAGAAATGAGACCACACAAATTTCCATAAAAATTTTAAAATGTTATGTGAAGCCAATCAGAAATTAGAATTCCTTCACACTTATCACAGCAGTATGGAAGTCTAAGAGACGGGAATGCTACCTTCAAAACTACTAGGGATTTTTTTCCTCAACAGTCCCAGTTATTTCTTGCTACATAGCAAACAATTCCAAACCTCTAAATCATATGTTTTTCTCCCAAATCTGCACTTTGGATAAGATTCATAAGAGAACGTTTTCTTGCTCCCTGTAGCATGAACCAGGATGGTGTGACTGGTCAGGAGAATTCCCTTCCAAGTGAGCTTACTCACGTGACTGGTGAGTTGCTGCTGCTATCATTTCTACTTCATGTGGGTGTCTGCACTGAGTGGTTTCTGCTTCCTCACAGTATGAGGAACCCAACCCACTGGACAGGTTCCTAGAGTAACTGTCTCAAGGAAAAAAAAAATAAGAAGAAAACCCTAACACTAGACAACATTTTGTGTCTTACCCTTGGATGTCACATAGCGTCACTACCACCAGAGTCACGTATCTGTTCAGATTCAGATCAGGAAACAGAGACCACCCTCCCATCTCTATGAGAGGAGCATCGAAGTCACATTCTAATAGCATGTGGGATGCGAGCTGTTGTAGTTACTTTTGGAAAACATAATATCCACATCCACCCAGAATTCCATACCCAGATAAATTATTTATTAATTAAGTGCAAAGGTTGAATGAAGATATTTTTCAAACATGTCAGATGTTAGAAAATTTGCCTCCCAGGTACTTATTCTCAGGAATATGTAGGAGAATGTGCCTTACCAAGACATGAGAATAAACCAACAAATATGAGGATTGAAATCCAGGAATGCAGAAGCTTCATAGAGACTTCATAGAGAGATGAAGGACTCCCCAGGATGGTGACGGGTGATCTCAGAGTGGCAGTTGTCTATCACTTGTAAAGACCAACCTGGACAGAAGGCTCTGGGAGTGATATCTCCAAGAATATCCCATTTTTACAATGTAGGGTGTTTGATTGTATTGAGGAAGATTTAATCTATTAGGGAAGAAACTGAGGTTAGAGATGGACACATAGAAAACTAAGGAGACAAAGACATAAGACAGTCAAATTCAAGAAAGAGTTTTCAAGGCAAGAAAAGCAATTCTATCCTACTGACTTAAGTAAGAAAAGTGTTTATATGGTCATAAAACATCAACATTAAATACCTATAGAACTAAAATTCTGCTGGATTTGTATTGAGAGAATGGGATGCGTGGTTGAAATGTGGATGTGGATGGGAGTAGGGGAGATTAAAGAAAACTAAGTCATTATTTTCTACAATAGGAAATGAATAGTTGAGGTCTAAAATTTAGACATCAGGAAGTTGTCATGTAAGTATGCCTCTTAGAGACATTGATAAATAAATTTATAAAGTGATCTGAAAGTGCTTGCCTCTGGTAAATGGGATGAGTGGGGAAGGATGACCAGGGAATGAATAAAAAGAATGCTATTTTCATAAACCTCATTACACTTTTTTTTTTTTTTAATGGAGTCTCACTCTGTTGCCCAGGCTGGGATGCAGTGGTATAATCTCTGCTCACTGCAGCCTGAGCCTCCCGGGTTCAAGTAATTCTTGTGCCTCAGCCACCTGAGTAGTTGGGATTACAGGGGCCTGCCACCATGCCTGGCTAATTTTTGCTTTTTTTGTACAGACGTGGTTTCACCATGTCGGCCAGGCTGGTCTTGAACTCCTGTCCTCAGGCGATCCACCTGCCTTGGCCTCCCAAAATGCTGAGATTACAGGCGTGAGCCACCGCACCCAGGCCCCTCATGAAACTATTTGACTCTCAAGAATAAGGAATAGGGAAACCAACATTTTTCCTTGGAGAGCACATTGTGGTTTTCACTCTCTATAATCACCGCCAGATATGTTACCAGGGTCTCTGGAAGGAAAGGGCAGAGGGTCTGGCTGTGTGTATGGCAGTGGAGCTGCTCCTATCTTCCCACAGCTGCCTACCTCACCCAGAAGCTGCAGGAGCACTTCCCAGCTTCCCGTGCACCCAGGGCTGGTAGAGGACAGAGGGCCTGCACCAAAGGTGTCCTCATCCATTTCTCGCTGCCTCCATGGCCTTAGAGGAGAGAATTTACTTCTTAAAATTGACCTTTGATAAATGGGACAGAAATAACTATCACTTCCAAAAAAACTCATTAAGCTTCCTGGGAAATATGGATGTAAATAAAATATTGATTAAAAGCTAAAAGGATTTTAATTAGGTTACTTAGTTTAATAGTTTAATTTGGCAGAAACAGACAACTTGGACAAGGTTCTTTGTGTAAGCACATTTCAATTCACTAATTAAAATTTCAGATGGCAATCTGAGATTAGCAAAGGGATCTTCAAAGGCAAGCAAGATGCCCATTTATTTTATTTTATTTAAAAAAAACCTCAAAGCAATTGTAAGATGTTACTTTGAGTCCTCTCTTGGAAATAATGTGAGTGCCTGAATACATTGTAACCCACTTTGGTCCGTATACCATCTATAATTAATTTATAGTGAACAGGAAAGATAATTTGGTGGCAAACATCACATAAATTATACTTTTATTAAAGAATCTCCTGTGTTTTTAACAGAACAGAGAGAATTGGTCTTTTGCAGATACAGTGTTATTAAGTAGGAGAAATTAACTCCTAAACATGTAAAACTCATAGCACAGAGAAATGTTATTTATTCACCCCAATTCAGCTAGTGCATGAACTATTTTGAAAGGAGACACCCAGTGAACCTCTATTTTGAGTTCCTATTAGGTAATTAGATATCAATATACTAAATGGCATACTTCAAGGTCAGAGCTATGTCTGCGCTCTGTTTAACACGGTGCAGCACACAGAGTATATCAGTGGGGATAGTGATTACAAGGACAGACTCTAGACTCACATGCCAGGGCTCAAATCCTGGTTTGCCACTAAATAGTCACATGACCTTGGGCAATTTAAATAGCATTTCTATGTCTTAGTTCCCACATTTATAACATAGAAGAGGTAATAATTTTACCGACTTTGCAGAATGATGATGAGGATTAAAAGCATACATTTAAAACAGTAAGTGGGCCGGGCGCGGTGGCTCAAGCCTGTAATCCCAGCACTTTGGGAGGCCGAGACGGGCGGATCACGAGGTCAGGAGATCGAGATCATCCTGGCTAACACGGTGAAACCCTGTCTCTACTAAAAAAATACAAAAAACTAGCCGGGCGAGGTGGCGGGCGCCTGTAGTCCCAGCTACTCGGGAGGCTGAGGCAGGAGAATGGCGTACACCCAGGAGGCGGAGCTTGCAGTGAGCTGAGATCCGGCCACTGCACTCCAGCCTGGGCGGCAGAGCGAGACTCCGTCTCAAAAAAATAAATAAATAAATAAATAAATAAAAAATAAAAATAAAACAGTAAGTGAAGCTGTGGAATGTGATCATATCTAATAAATGTCAGTTCCATACATAAGTAAATTAGAGTGGTAGAATTGCAGAAAATTGAAAATTTGTTATTTTAATGGGAGACAAAGAAAAGAATAATAATCACGGACTATATTTTAAGATAGATCTAGATTCAAATCCTCACTCTAATGTTCGTTAGCTGTGTGTGCCTTGAGCAAGTCACTTAACTGCTGTGCTTCAATTTCCTTTTATACAAATGATGATAACCACACCTCACTCAGAATGTTATGGAAGAGTCAATCATGTTAAGGCCCTATACAAAACTTGACCCATAGGACTTATTCAACAAATGTTAAGTTACCATCTTTTCTCTTTTACAATAAATAAAAGAATAGGGCCGGGCACGGTGACTCACACTTTTAATCCCAGCACTCTGTGGGGGCCAAGGCAGGTGGATCACGAGGTCAGGAGATAGAGACCATCCTGGCTAACACGGTGAAACCCTGTCTCTACTAAAAATACAAAAAATTAACCCGGTGTGGTGGTGGGTGCCTGTAGTTCCAGCTACTTGAGAGGCTGAAGCAGGAGTATGGCATGAACCCGGGAGGCAGAGCTTGCAGTGAGCTGAGATCACACCACTGCACTTCAGCTTGGGCGACAGAGCGAGAGACGTCATCTCAAAAAAATAAATACATAAAAATAAAAATAAATAAAAAAAGAATAGAGGACATATGTCTGGTGAACTATACTATAAAAATTTATAGATGTGGTGACTCAAGGTGGTTTCTTCCATTACTTTAAATTCTGTAGGAAGGACTTCAGTGATGTATTGATTTTATGAAAGCTACCCAAACACAGGAGGGCCTGCATATGCCCTGATACAATCAAAATCCATCACTCATCCGTTATAGAAGAGGCAGCATTTTGATTCACACACACATTAATTGTACATGTCAAAAATGCTGGTATTTACATAAAAAATCATCAGCACTTTTGTACAAAAGCCATGACAGTGGGATGACATTCGTTCCCTCTTTAACAACTTCAGAGAAAGTGCTGAAGGCACTAATCCCACCTCACAGCTGTGTTTGTGACCTCAGCCCAAATATTTCACTGATATCATGTTAAGATACTGGGTTGAAATTCTTTTTCTTTCTTTTTTTTTTTTTTTGAGACGGAGTCTCGCTCTGTCGCCCAGGCTGGAGTGCAGTGGCCGGATCTCAGCTCACTGCAAGCTCCGCCTCCCGGGTTTACGCCATTCTCCTGCCTCAGGCTCCCGAGTAGCTGGGACTACAGGCACCCGCCTCGTCGCGCGGCTAGTTTTTTGTATTTTTAAGTAGAAACAGGGTTTCACCGTATTAGCCAGGATGGTCTCGATCTCCTGACCTCGTGATCCGCCGGTCTCGGCCTCCCAAAGTGCTGGGATTACAAGCTTGAGCCACCGCGCCCGGCCCCTGAAATTCTTATGTGATGCTGATTTCCACATAAATTTCCAAATACCTTTCATTGATTCAAATGCAACTGAATGGAGATAAAACCATTGGTTTCAGAAGGAAAGTCAACATATTTCCTATGATTATCACCAGTAAATAAGGCAACCAGACACCCCTTTGTTTATTTTTAATAAAGTCTTTATTAGGCCAAAAATCATGAAGATGAAAAACAGAGAGAAGTGAGAGGGAAACCTGTATATCAAATATTCAAAGAACTGAGATTTTAATCTGGTTTTACATCCCCTAATCTATGTAATTTGAATATTACAACCATTTTGGTATAGCCAAAGATTTCTCTTCATCATTCAAAATTGTCGGTTTCTGTTTTGAAGGTCTTGGTTTAGCAGAAAGTTGGAACAAGTCGCCTTCCCAGAGTTTTATTTTTTCTAACACTTAGGTCAAATTTTTCTAATGTTCCCATTTACTCCTTTAAAACTCAGCTTCTGTTGGAATCTGCCAAAGCCTTCTTCTTTCTTCCTACCACTTTCTGAACCCATAATCTGTGCCACTCAATTAACATGTATTTTCAACCTATGACATGTGCCCAATTTATCTTAATAACAACAGGGACAAGTAAAAGAAATATTAAGACCATGACCTTGTGAAATGTATATTATAGCTTGAGAGGCAAAAACCAATGTATACAAACAGAGAAAGTGTAAGACAACATGTAATGAAAAGCATAATTGTGTAGCTCAGGGCATATATGAACAGGATGACCCAATAAAATATGCTTATAAAGCCAGGTGGGGTTTCAAACTCCCTTTACTGGAATGGGATTACAGGTCATTTCATTCTGCCTCCCACATGTACCATGTACCACTCTATAGTAATGAAACGGAAATCACTCACCATACACACAAATCTTTTCACTATTGAATAAATAAATACATACATACTTAAAGTCCAACTTTTTTGTAAATTAAAAAAATCTAATTAATATTTTTTCCCCTGATTTGGTAAAGTATTATAGATCCTGTGGGGCGAACCAATTGGTGGCTAGGTTTAATGACACAAGGCAATCACTGACTGCAAAGGTTTTTTTCTCCAACAAAAGCCATATTCTATTAGTATTCAGTAAATCCTTGAAACAGACATAAGCTCAAGCCACCAGGCAGCTCTTTGTCTGTCATTATCGGCTGTTCTTTGATGAAACTGCTATCTTGGAAAATGCATCTGCCTTCCTTGGGAGATTGTTAAGCACTGAAGAATGAATGAACCTGCAATTTCTAGGCTGTGTAGTTTTGCTCTGAATAGCAACCAATGGAAGAAGGTAAGTGTGGCATCTCTGATCAGCCTGATCCTGAAATAAGAAGGTTACACAACCAATTTCAAAGCCAGTTTTGTTCATTGGGTAAAATTCACTACATCCCATATATCTCCTAAGGGACTCTATCTATTTTCATTTTTTTCCTTAAAAGTAAAAGAAAACCTACCCAACTAATAAAACAAACCTTTAATTCCAGCAAGGCAAGATGATAATGCAATTTTAACTCAAGCTTCATTTGAAATTAACTGATTAGAATATCCTAGATGATGAAATGCTAGGTTAGTCATCCTTGGAAACTGAAGTTATCCTTTGGTGCTTGAATAGATATCTTTGAACATTATTCTTCCCATCTCCTCTAAATTTCACTTTCAAGTCCTTTCCTCTAGTCTCCAGTGTCATTGTGCGGAACTATAGTGATAGTGCCCATTGTTCCCCCAAAGTCATAGTTGTACAGATTCGTGTTTCCACTGTGAACTTCTGACATGAGATTATCAAAGATACATAAAACAGAGCAAACTGTCCTTTCTTATCTCCCCAATCGCCTCTTTATTTCATTGTCATTACTCTACGTAGTCATAGGGCTGACATATAAAAATGGTCTAGACTGTAGCTTCAATTTCTGCATGGAAACATGGCTTGTGTTCCTAGCATGACATCCATTAAAATGGTAATGTTAGATCGATGGACCTGTGCTGAGTCAAACACTCTGCCAAGAATGTGTGAATGCAGGTAGCCTTTATACCAGGGGCCACAAACTGAAATAATTGTCACGTTTACTGAACACTTGCCATGTGTCAGGAACTATTCCAGGGACTTTGTATGTAGTGAGTTCAATTAATCTTTATATACCCCTATGAGGTAGGTATTATTGTTATCTTCATATCCCATATGAAAAAAATAAAGAGAAGGTAAGTACCTTGCCAAGGGTTACACCACTAGTAAATGACGGCAGAAGGATTAGCAGCCAAGTCTTGTGGCTATAGTCAGCTTCCTAAACTACTGCTTACCTCCAAAACTCAAGTACTATAGGGTTAAAGCAGGTTATAGAAATGAGCAAAGCAGACAATCCCAGCTTCTGGTTGCTAGGTAGGACTATGGGCTTGATATTGACATATCTATTCATATTACAGAAGAAACCTGAAACCTGGATTGCTTATGTTAAGTCCATTTGCTTTCTAAATGTTGAGAACCAGAACAAGACAAGAATGCCTACTCTCACTACTCCTCTTCCACATAGCACAGGAAGTCCTAGCCAGAGCAATCAGGTAAGAGAAAGAAATAAAAGGCATCCAAATAGGGAAAAATGCCAAATTATGTCTCTTTGTTAACGATACGGTTCTATACTTAGAAAACCCTAAAGACGTCACCCACAAGCTCTTAGAACTGACAAATGACTTCAGTAAAGTTTTAGGATACAAAATCAATATACAAAAATCAGTAGCATTTCTATACACCAGTAATGTTCTACCCGAGAGCCAAATTAAGAACACAATTCCATTTATAATAGCCATGAAGAAAATTAAATACCTAGGAAGACAGCTAACCAAGGAGGTGAAAGATCTCTAAAAGAACTACAAAATACTGATGAAAAAAATCAGAGAGGATACAAATAAATGGAAAAACATTTAATGCTCATGAATTGGAAGAATCAATAGTATTAATATGGCCATACTGCCCAAAGCCATTTACAGATTCAATGCTATTTCTATAAAACTACCAAAGTCACTTTTCATATAAGTACAAAGAACTATAAAATTAATATGGAACCAAAAAAAAAGAGCACAAGTAGCCAAAACAATCCTAAACAAAAATAATGAAGCCAGAAGGATTGCATTACCTGACTTCAAACTATACTATAAGGCTACAGTAACCAAAACAGCATGGTAATGGCACAAAAACAGACACATAGACCAATAGACCAGATTACAGAACCCAGAAATGAAGCCACACACTTACAACCAGCTGATCCTCACAAGTTCAACAAAAATAAGCAATGGAGAAAAGACCCTACATTAAATAAATTGTGCTGGGATAATTGTTTATCCATATGCAAAAGAATGACACCAAACCCCTACCTATTACCAGATATAAAAATTAACTCAATATAAAGACTTACATCTAAGGCCTCAAACTGTAAAAATCCTAGAAGAAAACCTAGGAAATACTTTTCCCCATATTAACCTCGGAAATTAATTTATGGAGATATCCTCAAAAGAAATTGGAACAAAAACAAAAATTTGCAATTGGGACCTACTTAAACTAATGCACTTCTGCACGGCAAGAGAAACTATCAAAAGAGTAAACAGACAACCTACAGAATGGGAGAAATATTCACAAACTATATATCTGACAAAGATTCAAAATCTATGAGGGACTTAAACAAATCAATAAGCAAAATGCAAATAAGCTCATTAAAAAATAGGCAAAAGACATGAACAGACACTTCTCAACAGAAAATATGTAAGTGACCCATAAACATATGAAAAAACGCTCATCATCGCGAATCATCAGAGAAATGCAAATCAAAACCGCAACGAGATACCTTCTTACGCCAGTCATAGTAACTTTTGTTAGAAAGTCAAAAAACAACAAATATTGGCGAGGCCGTGGAGAAAAGGAGACACTTACAAACTGTTGGTGGGAATGTAAATTAGTCCAGCCACTGTGGAGAGCAATTTGAAGATTTCTCAAAAATGAAGAGTTGAAATACCATACAACTCAGTAATTCCATTACTGGGTATGTACCCAAAGGGAAATAAGCCATTTTACTGAAAGGACACATGCAACCCTATGTTCATTGCAGCAATAGTCACAATAGCAAAACTTGGAATCAACCCAAGTACTCATCTATGGTGGATTGGATAAAGAAAATGTGGTACATATACACCATGGAATACTATGCAGCTATCAAAAAAATGAAATCAAGTTCTTTATAGCAACATGGATGCAGCTGGAGGCCATTATCCTACATGAACTAATGTGGAAACAAAAATCCAAATACCATTTGTTCTCACTCATAAGCGGGAGCTAAACATAAAGACAGGAATAATAAACAATGGGGACAACTAGAGCAGGAAGAGGAGGAGGAAAGAAAGGGCTGAAAAACTTCCTGTTGGGTACCCTGCTCACTACCTGGCTGACGGATTCAGTCATAGTCTAAACCTTAGCATCACACAATATACCTCTGCAAGAAATCTGCACATGTATCCTCTTTATTCTAAAATAAAAGTTGAATAAGAAAAAAAAATGTTAAATATTTAGTGTTATTTTATAAATGTTTTTAAACACCATTCTTGAAAACAAACCACACTTCTAAGGACCACAAGTTCACAACCTCTACTTTAAACACACAGCGTGGCACATTAGACTACAGCACAAACTGCACGAGAAGTTGTTTAAACTTTTAAGAAGAAATTTGCAGAATTGTCAAGCTGAGGCCCATATAGCTCATCTTGGCCAACATTCTATCCCAAGTGAGAACTGTAGTGCATCAGCTCATTTCATCACCTGGCCAAAAAAATTGTTAGAAAAATCTTCCTTCTATTCCATCAAAATAGTCCTTTTGGTGTTTGATTTAAGTGATCTTAGCTCTGATTCTCTGGAGATACACCACTAAGACAAATCTTTTTTTCTACAGAATACTCTTTCAGATTTCTTTCAACTTCTTCATCTTCTATTTTATATTCTACAATCATAGATTCTTCAATAATTCCAGTGACATGGCTTTAAAAACTCTTACCAGCCTTTAAATAAAGGCAAACAATAACTTTTATCAAGCATCTAATGTGTGCTATTCTGATGGTGTCCAAAGTCTTTTATTGATTTACAGCTGTCTACCATAAATGTATTTTGAATATATATTGTTATATGTTTAACTTTATATGTTACTTCATAAATTGTATATGCCTAGATAATATACATTTGCTATCTCAAGGCATAATACATATTTAATTTAGTTCAAGGTTTCTCAACCTCGACACTATTGATTGGGGGCCAGATAATTCTTTGTTGGTGGTGGGAGCTATACAGTGTACATTATAGGAGGTTTAACTACATCCCTGGTCTCTCCCCATTACAGGCCAGTAGCACCTCTCAGTTTTAATAACTAAAAATGTCCAGGCATTGCTAATATTCCAATGTCTCCTCAGGGGCAAAGTCAACCCTGATTTAGAACCATTGATTTAGGGCAAGGTTTATCATTCAATGTTATAGATCTGAACCCATAGTTCAGATGTTCTTCTTGACAATTTCAAATTTGTTAGCCAGCTTCTTTAGACTTATTTAGATTGCTATTGCTTTTAGCTCTCCATGTGGCTAATGAGGAGTTTGTGCTGGGAACAGAAGTACAAGTTCTCGCATCTTGTTTGGTTTCCTTGTTCTACCATTAGTTTTACTTTTGATGTGGTGCCTCATTGAGAGAACCTTCTCAGGTTACTTCTCAAACCCACTTAACTGGGCCTGTTTAAGTTGAAGTATGTCGTGATCCCCAGAGCACACAGGAGTGTGAGCACCAGGATGAAACCTTTGCTCCAACCCCATATATAGTATGGGGTATGTGACACGTGATCATCTCCCAGAGAGCATGCCAGTGACAATCTGTAGAACAAAGACCACTTAGGTTCAATGAATTTCTTTCTCTCTATAAAATGTAAATATTAATAGCAGTTCTAATAATTTTACCTTCCCACAAAGAACTATTTTGCTCCTGTCTGGGTTACTTATATCTCACTTTAGAGATCATGGTACCCAGCAATGGAAACTCCAGGAACATTACCTTATTTATTTCAGATTTAAAATTTCCACTAAAATACAAAACCCAAACAAGAGCAGGAAGGCCTTCTCATCAGTGCTGTGTCAGGAGGACCTTCACCCACCGAGGATGCTCTCTAACCTCCTCCTAGTGAGGTGTCTGGGCAGGTAGGTGGCAGGTTGAGTCCCACTGTGCTGCCAGATTTTATAGTATTAGAATCCTTTTCCATTTTGTTAAGATCTTTTCAAAACTCTGGTCTCCTCTGGATTTCTGTTCCTTTTGCCTGCCTAGGGTCTATTTCCCTTCCTTCTTGTTACGGCTTCCTCCTCCCTTCTCTGTGCATGTGCTGGACTCCAGAGGGAATGTATAACTCAGGCTAGGCTAATTAGTTGTTCTTGCTCCTTGGAATATGAGTCTTGCAGGACCCAAAGATGAAAACTACCATGGTTTATACCTCCCTGAGCTGCCTGCTGAATAGACTATCCGTTCATTCCTGCTTCTTAGATCGCCAAAGTTTCCCTAATCCTCCCTTTCCAGGGCCTGTTATCCTGCACCTCCTCTGATTTTATAAGCCACACTAAAGCTAAAGTGGATGTCTTTTGCTTAAAGGAAATCTAGTGGATTGAAGCTTTAAATATACTAGCACTCTTCAAGTTTTATCCTAACTCAAAACATGATAATTGTTCTTCTAAATCTTTATCCAAGAGGCACTGCTGAATCAGGATTCAGTATTCCTATATTAGATTCTCTCAATTTTTATGTACTGACTATCAATAAACAAACTTTTAAAACAATTATAATAGCTCACATTCCTGAGTGTTTATTACATGTTAGGTGCTGTTATATGTCAGGTGCTGTTATGTGTTAGGCACAATTAGGCTTGCATTTACAGAGTGTTTATTATGTTAGGAAGCATTTATTTTTTGAAAAATAAACTTTATCTTGAGAAAAGTTTAGATTTGTAGAAAAATTGCAAAGATAGTACAGAAAGTTCTTATACCCTTCACCCACTTCCCTCCAGTGTTGGCATCCTACATAACTATGCACATTTGTCAAAACTAAGAAAATAACAGTGATGTATTGCTGTTAACTACAACTACAGGTTTTATTTGGAATTTACCAGTTTTCATCACTGTTTTCTTTCTGTTCCAAGATCCAATCCAGGTTCCATATGTGTTTAGAAGTGCTTTACTTTTATCAACTTATTTCCTTCTCACAGCAACCTATGATACAGGCAACATTGTTGTTTGTTGTTGTTGTTTTGTTTTCTGTTTTACATATGAGGAAACTGACACAGAGAACATAAGCCATTGGTGAAAGTCACACAGCAAGTGGCAAAATCAGGATCTGAACTCAGAACCCTGGCTCCACAGCCTTTTTTTTTTTTTTTTTTTTTT
>NW_016806560.1:1951068-1987094 GCF_001698545.2 Rhinopithecus bieti
AGATGGAGTTTCACTCTTGGCCCCCAGGCTGGAGTGCAATGGTGTGATCTTGGTTCACTGCAATCTCCACCTCCCAGGTTCAAGCGATTCTCCTGCCTCAGCCTCCCAAGTAGCTGGAATTACAGGCGCCTGCCACTATGCCTGGCTAATTTTTGTAATTTTAGTAGAGGTGGGGGTTTCACCACGTTGGCCAGGCTGGTCTCAAACTCCTGACCTCAGGTGATCCACCCAACTTGGCCTCCCAAATTGATGGGATTACAGGTATGAGCCACCGTGCCCAGCCGAGCCTTTTTTTTTTAACCTTCATGCTGTGTTCTCTCACAAACATGCAAAAGTACCTGACATTCTAATATACCACCCCATTTTACTTTGAGATGGCTTGAGTGCGTGTGCATAGTTCCTAGTGAACTTCTCCCAGGCCTAGAGATGACTACAGCCCTTCAATATGCACATAAACCATCTCTGGAATCATTCTTATCATTCTTCCTCCAATTCTGCTGAGATTAGTGTCAAAACTCAGCATGCTTTGGTGTACAGAGTTGACCTGTATTGAAAATCATGTTATTTATTTGTCTCCTTTTTTTTTTTTTTTTTTTTAGAACAAGCTTTCCAAACTTTACTGTGTGTGTGTATATCACAAGACATACAGTTAAAATGCAGTTTCAGAAGGCTTGAGGTAAAGCCTGTGACTGTATTTTCATCAAGTTTCCAGGTAACGTTGGCACTGCCAGGCTGTGGAGCACACTTCAAGTAGGGAGGCTTCTTATCAGCCACTGTCCCTCAGATTGGCTATGCTTCTCTTCTTCTGCATTATTCTGGGGAACAGTTTGCCTGGACGCAGAGAAGGGAACCATTTCAGTCTGTTGGGTCAGTGCCTTGTTAACCCATTTCAGGCACCAGTGTTATTTAAATACAATCTGTTATCTTTTTAATATCTAGATTTCCTTTTTCCTTATAGGCGTTATTAAAGCAGAGTATTTGTTTACTGGTTTTGTTATTTTATTCTCTTTCATTTGTAAATAATCCTGCCTCAGCAAGAAGTCTATGTCCTCCCTATTCTTTATAACCTAAATTCACCCAAAGATGTTTTAAGTGTTACATGCATTTTCTGCAAGCCTTAATTTACTCTGAATCATTAACTTTCTTGTCATCATACCTGCTGAGTTTATCACTCATTTTTATTTGGCTTAGGCCATCATTCTTCCCTCTGTCTTCCATGTGTGGTATTTTAAAATATAAATGGATCAGAAGTTTCTTGTGCAGCCACACCAATTTCTTTTTTCTCTTCTTTTGTTTTATTTTATTTTATTTTTTTGAGACGGAGTCTCACTCCTTCGCTAGGCTGGCATGCAGTGGTGCAGTCTCGGCTCACTGCAACCTCTGCCTCTCTGGTTCAAACAATTCTCCTGCCTCAGCCTCCCGAATAGCTGGGACTACAGGTGCCTGCCACCATGCCTGGCTAATTTTTGTATTTTTAGTAGAGACAGGGTTTCACCATGTTGGCCAGGATGGTCTTGATCTCCTGACCTCGTGATTCACCTGCCTCAGCCTCCCAAAATGTTGGGATTATAGGTGTGAGCCACCGCACTCAGCCACTGAATTCTTTTTATATCACCTTCCACTCCAGGCTCCTCCAGTTGTTTTCCTTATTGAAAACATTTATGAGAATGTCATGTCCTTTTCTGTTTCCTTGCTTCTGGCTTACTTATTTTAAGAATGTCCATCTTCCATTGCTTTATAATTTCTAGCCAGCTGAGACATTTATTTTATACATTTTCTTGGAACCTTTTGAAATTTGCTTTTACAAAGCCTGGGTCTGAGTCTGATATACTCATTACATTTGTGTTCTATAATTAGCAACTGTAACATGAGATCACTTCTTTCTTCTAAGTTTCCTGTTATTCAGAGCCCATTGACATGTCCTTCCTTGTAGGTTAGAATTAAATCCAGACTAGTCGTTTCCACCACTGCTTCCTTTACTTACTGAAAGATGAAAGTGCCAGCTCTTCCTTCAGGCTAAGCATTTGCATACTTTAGATTTTTTTTTTAATGGAAGAAATGAAAAATCTCAGGCCATGCTCTGCAGAGCTGACCTGTGCATGGATGGGGACAGGCAAACACTCTGGAAAAGTACTCTTTCTCTGAGGGTTGGATCCAAGGGAACAATGTCAATGACCTGAGAAGGTAGGACTCTCAGCAAATACAGCAGCTCCTCTGGGGCAGTCATGTTGCTGTCCATCACAGTGGCAGAGATGGCTGCTCTGTTTTCTGTCCCCATTACACTGCTCAATTAACAATTGCTCAAATCAAACTCCAACTATAATTTTAGGGTCCAAGAGTATGTTGTCCATAAATAAACAACCAAGCTCTGGGGGTGGAGCTTTCTGGAAAGTTGTGGGCTTCAAGCTAGTATGACAATGTGAAGAGAAGTGACAGGATGCATGGTTCTGGGGAGCAGCTAATATCAACTGGCTTCCCTGCTGTACATACAAACTGCCGATAGCTCTAGTGCAGGGGACTGTGGGTGAGCAGATGCCTTGATTATTGTAGCACCCACTGAGCTTGTTATCTATCTGGAGAAGTGGCTGGAGGAAAAAGCAACGGGAGGAGAGAATTATCAGTCATAGGGAGATTTACGTATTGGTTGCATTCTTTGATTTTCTCACAACAACTCAAATGTCAGTGATCTGTTGACATGTTGGTGACACTGCAGTGAGGAGTGAGAATATGCCTGTCTTTCTGGGGACATGTAGACATGATGAAAGAGGTGTCAAAGGGAAGGAGATGGGAAAGAGTAGCAGCCCACAAATGCACGCTCTGTGTGCCATGGGTAGATAGCGGCAGGTCTGAGCAATCAGAGTCCTACATCCTCCAGGGTAACCTATCTCATGTCTTCCACAGATACAGGAGCAGCTGAGCCTCCTTCTCTGCCCTTTTCCATCACTGTTCCCATCCAACACTTTGGACATAAGTATTTAAATAACTTAATTTCTTCTCGATGCACTCAGCAACTTATCCTAAAACACTTTCAGACTTTAGTTCATTGCTCCTGTTAATTTACACACATATTAAAATCACAGTCTAAAAAGATCTAGCTTTGAACATATAGATCTAATCTCAGATTTTGAGATTATCAAAATACAGAGTTATCTTATGCTGCATTACAAATTACTCCACAACATTGTGGTGTAAAGCAACAACCTTTCGTTTGCTCACCATTCTGGGTGCTAGGAGCTTAAGCAGGGCTCAGAGAAGCATTTCTCTGCTCCCTATGGTGTCACCTGGGGTCATTCACTCATCTGTGTTCATGAGTGGCTAACCTAGGGTGGCCAGTCCAAAAAGGTTTGACATGCATATCCGGCTCTTCATGTTCTTGAATGTGGCCTCTTTCTTCTTGCATGGCTAAGAGATAATAAGACTCTCAGCCAATCCAGTAGCTCCTCTGGGGCAGTCATGCTGCCATCCTTCACAGTGGCAGAGAAGGCTACTCTGTTATGAAAGTCTCAGAGTAGTCAGATTTTGCTCCAGCTGTCCATTGCTTGTAACAGGACAATGATTTATGATAATTTATCATACTATTGAGGTCTCCTATATGGTTGCTGCCAGATATCAACTGGGGTATAGTGATCCTAAGGCTTAACTGATCTGGATGCCCAAAAGCTTGGGCCCAGGACTGGCCATTGATGTTGATTGTTTCTGGGAGCACAGCTGTAAGCATCACCGGGAGCACCTACACCTGGCCTCTCTATGTGACTTTGACTTCACACATCATGGCAGCTAGGTGCTAAGAGGGAGCATCCCAAGAGTGTGTGTCTCAAAAAGCTCAGACAGGAGATTTCTAGGCTTCCTATGACCTGGATTCAAAGTGACACAGCATCACCCTGGCCGCTATCTATTAATCAAGAGCAAGTGACAGGCCCAGTCCAGATTTTAGCAAAGGGAACTCCCAAAGGTATGCTTAATAGAAGGAATGGCTGGTGGCATAAAGGAACATCTTTGGCTACTGGCATCACAGACTTTTTATTTTATTTTAAGTTGTGGAGTAGATGTGCAGGATGTGCAGGTTTGTTACATAGGTAAATGTGGGCCATAGTGGTTTGCTGCACCTACCAACCCATCACCTAGGTATTAAGTCCAGCATGCATTAGCTATTTTTCCTAATGCTTTTATACTGCTGATGGAAATGTAAATTAATTCAACCACTGTGGAAGACAGTGTGGTGATTCCTCAAAGATTTAGAATAGGAAATACCATTTGATGTAGCAATTCCATTACTGGGTATATACCTAAATGAATATAATTTATTATAAAGATACATGCACACGTGTATTCAATAAATGCAGCACCATTCACAACAGCAAAATCATGGAATCAACCCAAATGTCCATCAATGATAGACTGGATAAAGAAAATGTGGTACATATGCCCGATGGAATACTATGCAGCCATCAAAAGGAATGAGACCATGTTGTTTGCAGGGACATGGGTGAAGTTGGAAGCCATTATCTTCAGCAGACTAACACAGATTTCTTACATGGTGGCTTGCTTTCTACAAGCAGGACTCTAAGAAGACAAAGGCACAAGCTGCAGATATCTTAAGGTCTGGCTCCTAAAGCCACACAGCATCACTTCCACTGTATTCTACTAGACAGTCAGTCAGACAGTCCATATTCAAGGGAAGGAAAGATAGACCTCACTGCTCCAGGGGAAGAGTGGCAAATCTTTAATCGGACATCCTGCTAAAACAATGATATAAACTGTATATATTGAAACACAGATGTTTCAGGCATTCTCATATAAGTTCTTTAATTGAAATAAAAATTGACATATGATAAAATATATATATTTTTTTCTATTAAAAACACTAATACTGACCTAAGCCCCTAGGTCTTCTTCATGAAAGATTCCTGGCCACTAGAAATTTTCTGAGTAAATTTTCCAAGTTTTGATTTTGAAGAACTGGGGACCTAATAAACAGAAAATCATTTTGAACTCTTTGCTAATGAACACATAGAATATGACATTGTATTTGCCTTTCAATATATTGACCAAATGCCTCAACTAATCTTGAGAGCAGTAAACATCCTATAAGTAAGATGAACATGAGTATGAACTAAACAATTCTGAACTGATTGCTGTCCTTAGAAATGTAAGATTTAAGTTTTGATGATTTTTACCCAGGTATCTTTTTTTCTATTTATGCTCTTTAATAAGACATTTAACACTTCTAAGATAAACTAAAATATCTTTTCTAACGTAAAATCTCACAGAACCTGAAAACTGCATCACTATTAGGGATTTTATTTTCTCTATAGGTATCCAAAATATGCCCCAACACATATTTTCTGAAACAAAGTGATGGGATGGGTGCATAAAGTCAGATGACAAGTAGTCGTAAAGTCAGATTCATTAACTGTCAATATATTTGTTGAACATTTAATAAGTACTGAATGTTTTGTTAAAAGTTAGAAATAATAAAATCAGAATACAACCTGCCATTTTATTATGATTTTATTTTTTATATTTAATATTTTTAATCCATGTATAATATAGATCTACAAGTATGAACATATGTACCTTTCACTTCTAATTTGAAACCCTGCAATTATTGGCTCAGTAGTTATAAAATAGGACTCTGATTCTGAGCTTCATGATTCTACTCCAGTATTCTCTGTTTTCTGTCACTCTTTCAATTACTGTAGCTTTAAAATATGTTTCTGCTTGATTTTTTGTCACTTTAATATGTTGTTGTCATTTGAATATGTAATACAGTAATAGAGGGCACTATTGTTAAAATTTGGGCTTTGAGGTCAGCCTGTCTGGATTTGAATCTAGGCCCCTCTGTGTTTCCTCGGAGCCTTTACTTCATCTTTCCTTGTCTGAGTTTAATCATATAAAAGTGGTCATTATAATAATATTCACACCCGATCATTTAATAAAAATGTGTTTGCATGGATTAGAAAATGGTAGGTGCTGTAAAATGGAACCAAAATAGCCTAATACAGTTGAAGTTTATTTTTGGTTCCTATGAGGTCAATTGGTATTTGATTTGGTATGATACCATTCTACAGGATTACTCAGGCTGTACTCTTCAGGGGGAGGGGAGAGAACTCAGATGATCTTGGGTGAGAGGCTTTATATACTAGATCTTACAGTGATGCTTATCATCCCACTCACCTCTCATCGGGTAGAATGTGATCACTTGCTCACATCTAACTACACAGGAGCCTGGGAAATGCCATCCAGCTGAGTTTCCAGGAGATAGAAAGGATTTAGTGAACTACTAGCTAGTATCTGCAACATTATACAAAATTCCTATCAAAATGTCTGACACAAAAGTACATAATAAATATTAACCATTATGATTATTATTGTAGACATGCAGATATGATCCAGCACTCAGCCCTAGACCATTAAATGGATGAAAACAATAAAATGTGGCAGGTGATGTTATGTGGGAGTAGAGCATAATAAACAGACCCATGACCAAGTCCAGGAGAGTCAAGAATGATTACATTCCAATGAAGTAGCATTTAAAAGTATACTGGAAGAATGTCATACTGAAAGTAGAATTTGGTCTCTTAAAAGAAAGGGGAAGAGAGTTTCAGGCAGTGAGGTCAAAGTTCTAGAAATGAGAGAGATGAGACAGATTTGAAGACATTGGATAAGTTAGATGTAGCTCTAGTTGTATATGGAAGCAGAGAATTGGCTAAGGAGAAAGTTGAATCTAGAGTTGAAAGAAAGGAGGCAGGTCATGAAGGGTCTTAGAAAACCCTAAAGTTGCCTTGACATTATATTGAAATCAATGGGAAGTTAGTTGAGACTGAAGGAGAGTGGAAGCTTTGAGAAGGAATGGATAATGACAACCAGAAATAGGTTGTGAGATAAAGACTGAGTTCCAAATTTGATAGTATTTTAAGAGTGAGAACTGACAAATGATAGAAAATCATTGTAGGTTCTGGGGCATGGTGTGGTCAAAACAATGGCTTTTTCATGATAAGAAGTAATTATCTTAGCCATAGAATGAATGAGAAGGAACAAAACTAAGCACATTAGCTAAGAAGCTGTTAGAGTAGTCCAAGCCCATTGTTTTGAAAGCCTTGACTGTGATAATAGAAGATGGAATGAAAGGAAAGAAATGGAAGACCATTTCAAATAAAAATAACTGCAAGACCAAATCCTTCATTCAAAATTATTATATCAAAAAGTATAATTAGAATCTTAATCTAAAGGAAAGAATCAACCATCAATTTTATAATTGATATCTCAAGAACAAATTCACTCCATAATAATTCCTTTAGCATCTACCATGTGCCTGGCAAAGTGTAGGTACTTGGAATTGAAAAAAATAATCAAATCATATCCCCCAAGAGTCCAAAGTCTAGTGGGAAAATCACATGAATGCATAATTAGGATACAATTTGGCAAATGCTGGAGTGACATTCCATAAGAACACCAGAGAGTAGGGCTTTTTCTTCAATGTCATATTGAAAAATGTTTTGTAACATAGAGCAGGGTCCCCAACCCCTGGACAGCAGACTGGTACTGGTCTGTGGCCTGTTAGTAACTGGGCCGCATAGCGGAGGTGAGCATTACTATCTTAGCTCCTCCTCCTGTCAGATCAGTGGGCGGCAGTAGATTCTCACAGGAGTGCAAACCCTATTGTGATCTTTGCATGCAAGGGATCTAGGTTGTACACTCCTTATAGGAATCTAATGCTTGATGATCTCAGGAGGAGCAGTTTTATCCTGAAACCCACCCCGCCTCCATACCCACATCAGCCCTTGTCCAGAGAAAAAATTGTCTTCCATGAAACTGGCCCCTGGTGCCAAAAAGGTTGGGGACCACTGATATAGGGGACCTGTGTTCTGTGTTTTGAATTAGGACTTCATAAGGCAGAAGAGAGAAAGGAAAGGATATTCCAGAAGAGCAAACAGAATGTTCAAATGCTCAGAGATGAAGTGGAAATTAGTACTAAAGGATTTACAGCCTGCTTAGGAAGGACTTCGCACTTCCCAGCAACCATTTGAAATTAGACACCACAATGTGACTTTCTTTGGCCAATGATTCAAAATGGCCACTTCAAGGCAGAAGACGTTCAAAGTTCATCCTTGATTCACTACATGCCCTTCCCTCTTCTCTGAGGACAGGGCAGGCAGTGGAGGCTCCGTACCCTGGATCTCGGGGTGAGAAATATATAAGCACAGCCTCCTGAAGTTGCAAGACAGACATATAGAAGCAGTGAAAATAAACTTGTGTTGTGAGATTTGAGAAATTTCTTCTTGCCACAGCATCGACCCAGTCATTCTGGACTAACACAGAAAATGGAACTTGAAGGGAAGTACTATGAGACCATAATCCCGAACTCTATGACAATGGCTTAGTGTTCAGGCAGCAAGTGACATGGAAGCTATCACTGAAGGCAAACAAGGTGATGACCAACGCAATGCCACAGTGAAACCTTTAGTGAAATTGTCTCAAAAACCGCACAGTAGTCTGGGTAACAGATTATGTACCTAATGCATTGGTAGCTTTAAGGGAAGAGATTGGAAACTGCTAGTATGTAGCAGCTGGTGGCTGCTTTGGAAGGTATAGTACAAAAAAAAAAAAAAAAGGGGGGATAAGCCCAGAGAACAAATGAGAAATCTGCAATAAGGTGAAAGGAAATAGAGAGAGTCCATAAATTAGAGAACATTTAGAATTTGAAGTAGCATCTGTGTTTCATTCCTTAACAGCAAAAGATAAAACTAAAAACTCTTAGAGAAACAAAGGCAAGAACATGTAGCCTTTTCACAAAGGTAAATTTGGAGTATGGCCTTCACACCTACTGTTAAAATCACTGAAAGAATTAAGGGGTCTCAGATCAAAGGTCTCACCAAGGATGTGGTGTCCATTAAATCCACTCAATTGAACAAAAAGGAGACTAAGTATGTAATTCTTCTGCTAAAGCTTGATGGGCTCAGCAGAGCTTTAATGAAGCAGGAAGCGAAAGGTATGGGCATGAGAAAGCCAAAGAATGTCAGAATTTTGTCTCAAAAAGGATTGTGGGTGAGACTATTTGAAAATAGAGCTCACTGTCAAGTATATAGGAAGCCAACTTAATTTTTAAGGGAGTTATACTACCAAAAGGATCATCAACTTGCATTAAAATGGATTGACTGTTTGAAACTCCAAATGACCCAGGGACCTCCAATTGACACAATTGTCTGCAGGCAGGAAACGTGTCAAGAAGACTGCTCAGTTTTCAGGTGGGCATATTCCTCGGATACCCACTTTGGATTTGAAGGAGGGTAATGGAGAGGAAGACTCTCCCAGAGGGCAGAACCAGGAACCACAGTGATCCAAGGACAAGGAGGTTACTTCCAGGAAGTGAAAACAGTGCCTAATTAAAGGTCGTCCTCCTGGAATCCCAGCACTTTGGGAGGCCAAGGTAGGCAGATCACTTGAGCTCAGGAGTTCAGGACCAGCCTGGTCCTGATGTGGTGGAACCCTGTCTCTACCAAGAATACAAAAGTTAGTTGGGTATGGTGGTGCATGCCTGTAGTCCCAGCTACTTGGGAGGCTGAGATGGGAGGATAGCTTGAGCACTGGAAGTCAAGGCTTCAGTGAGCGGAGATCGTGTCACTGCACTCCAGCCTGGGTGACAGAGTGAAACCCCGCCTCAAAAAATAAAAATAAAAAAGTAAAGGTAATCCTCAAAATACTTGAGAAATGAGAATTTAGAGTTGCTACAGCCAGCCCTATGTCTGCTGTGTGTGCCTCCATTCTTCTGTCTGAATGTGAGTCTTTAGTTCAGTGGTCCTTTGTTTGCTCCATTTTGGGGTCCTGAGCATGTGGGGAGCATAACTGGCACTGGACTTACAGACTACTGCACGTCAACCCCTGCTGTGAAGACTTCTCATCCTTCCTGTCACCCAGAGATCCTGCACTTTGAGCTACATGCTGTGACCGAATGGCAATTTTGGGTTGTCTCACCTGGAAAAAAAAAGGGTGAGGGTATTTTGCACGTGCCAAGGAGAGTGTGCTAAGTATTTCAGAACCAGATGGGTCCTTATGCTCTTCACTCGTGTTTCCGGGTCCCCTTCATCCAGGCACGTGATACCATGGCATTGCTGTACCCCTTCACATTATTACTTGTTTTGGCCATTAGGATGTGAGCAAAAGTGATGTGTGTCACTTTTGGTTAGAAACCAAAAAAAGTTTCTACTTTCTGGGCAAAGCTGGTGTATGATTCGCCATGTTCTCTCCCTTCATGACCATGATCTGCAATATTTCAGATTGTCTTGCTTGGGCGGGCTGGGCCCCGGAGTGAGAACAGTGTAGAACAGAGCCCCCTGCTGACTCCAGATGGAAGTACAGCATGACCGAAATACACCTTCCTCATCGGAAGCCTCTCTGCAGCTTGGGGGTTGTTCTTTGCTACAATTTAATAAGAATCCATCCGGAAGGACATGCACACTAAAATGAACTTCGTAAGGTGCAAGCACCAGGTATTAAAATTTACAAGCATGGAAAGGGAGAAAATAGTCCAAAGAGAATACTGAATTTGTGGACATCAAATACCAACTAGCCTAGATCAAAGGCCTCCCTAAGGTGGAGTCTAAACTTGAATCTTTCAACTAATTAAAATGGACATCTATCAAAATAATACATATTTCAAGAATAACTAGACTTTTAGGAGTCTCAAATGTGCATAAATTTAAACATATTATGATATTTGCAGTGCTTTAATAGTCCTATTATATAATAGAGTATCTTTAAGGTAAGAAAAATATTTTAGTTGCTTCCCAGTAAAAAAGGAAGTAAAACTCAAATGCATTAAATCCATGATTATATAATTAACACCATTAAATGCTCAATGTAAAAAAAAAAATGCTACTTTTATCTGCCATATTATATGATCTTTTTAACTCTTCAGAGATCTTTAGTAAAGTGCTTGCTGATGTTGATTTAAAACATGATTTGGGCTCTGAGGACAAACCAGAACACTAGCTTGGTGATATTACATATTTCAGATTTGATGTCCTGACACTCTGGAAATACTCTGAATTTATAAAAGCAGGTTGTTATGTCTAAGATTTGGCATTGTCTGTGAAAAGGGAAGGGAACTTTTTCAGTTTAAGGAGGAAATACCATAATCAGTGTCCTGGAGAACAGCTATTTAAATTGAGTGCTTTATTATGAAATCATGAGTATTTAGCAGAATTATATCCAGATAGCTTTTTTATGTTCCTTTCCACCAGGCAGAAATTCCTTCTCCATGGGAAAATTGAAAATAGGGTATTGACAAATCGTGGAAATAATGAAGAATTCTGTGTAACACTGTGAGTTTTTTTTCTGGGGGGGTGGTGAGTGAGGAGGCAGGGGATCTTTGGCTTATTATCTCAGAAAATGGGTCAAGGCACAGGTGAGATCTGTGCTTCCTTTCACTTTCTTTAAATCCTGGGCTTTCTGGGAGGCTTAAGAAATTTGTCTTTATGTTCCAACTTTGCTATTTTTAGGTGAGAAATGCTGCAGAAAAATGCTTATTTTTTTTTTTTTTTTTTTTTTTTTTTTTTTTTTTTTTTTTTTTTTACATTGCTCAAAATCTTCACTTTGGCTCACAATGTCTTATGCACACTTTTGTCTTATTGTACTACACCTTTTAAACTCCCAATTTACCAGTGAATATGTTGTTCTTGATTCATTCACTCATAAGTGAACATCAGAATGCTAACAAAGTGGGGGGCCCGCAGGGGAGCCGCTGTGACCATAACCCCGATGAAACACAAAGCAGGAGGAAATTGAAATTGTATGTGTGTGAGTGTATGTGTCTGTGTGCTTGTGTGTGTACGTGTCTGAGAGACAGACAATACTCCCACTTTAAGTCAAGAGAGGCAGAGTGGTGATTTCTATTGAGGAAACCAGAAGGAGCTCTGGAAAAAAGTCATATCAAGCCTAATGCTCTGCAAATGTAGAGAACTGGCCTCTTTTTTTCTAAGGACAGTACAGTATGACATTTAGAGCTAAAATTGTAAAATTATGAAAAACATTTTTACATGCTTGGCACACAGTAAGTGTTCAATAACTATTTTCAATTTATAATAATTATTACTGTAGCACATATTTCATTTATGTGAATACACACAGTGATAATGGAGACTCTGGGATTCTGCTACATAACCCTAGCCCCATCCTCCCCTCACACATATACACACCCCAGGGAAATTATTATGGATGAAGTAATCTGGACTGGATGCTTGGCCAATTAGTGAGTTCTGGATTGTCAGTCCTTGATGTTTTCTACACGCAAGTAGAACGGAGATAGTCATTCACTAGGTGGAAAGAAGGATACAAGGGGATTTGATGCGGGAGAAGAGGACTCTGCCTTAAGCTGTCACAGAGGGCTGACAAGGCAGAGAATGATGCAACATGAGGTGGGACAGCCACTGAGGTTGCCTGCCGGGAGCTAGAGACATTCAGCCTTAAGCTGGCTAGTGACAGGCATCAGACAATGACCAGCATGTCACAAAAGCTGCCACGGACTGGTCAGACCCTGCCAGGAACCTGGAATTCCCTAGGACACTGGGGATGGGAGCAACTGCGAAGTCAGTCTGAATTCAGGGAGATAAAATACTGAGTTTATATAAGAAAGATCTTTTCATTCCAGGGGACAAGTGGAGCCAAGACGATGTCAGAAAGAAAGGCTGATGGTGGTCAAACCAAATGACTAAGATCTAGGGAGACCTGAGGTTCCTTTCCGATCTGGAAAAGATGTTAACTCAAATCTAATACCTGGTACCTCACAGATGCCTGAATGTATTTAGCCACAAATGTCTTTATTGTGCTTCTGTTTCCCCCAATTCAGTTTCTATGACTTAGTGACTCAGGCTTTTAAACCTTCAGAATGATGATAGATGGGATAGTTGGGTCAGAAGAAACTAAAGCTTTTTCACACCTCTCCCTAGTTCCATCCCATCCCTCTGCCTCCTTTGGACTTTCTGCCATGTCATTCTTTGGCCAGTGTGGGGGATGGTGATACCTCAGTTCCAAATTTCCTTTCCTTTCCTTTCCAATTGAGAGTTCATTCAATACCTGGTATGTTTTAGGTGGCTGGGGTGCTTGATGCTAATATGCTCATACAGTAACTCCTAGGCAAAATGCTAGTGCTTTAATAGCAATTTCAGGGGACAGCGCCTTCCCCCCCTCGATAAATCAATTATGGGTGTTAGATATTTGGGGACAGTTATTTATTTTAATGTTCCATAAATATCAACATGCAGCCGTCTGCCTACTCCACCCGCCATAGCCGTAGAGATATGCTTCATGGCTTTGTTCTGAAGTTCCCCAATTGATCTTCCAAACTCGTTCTGGACGTTCACCTTTCTGGGGATTGATGATCAGGGCTTTATGTGAGTCTCTTGGATATTGCCATAAACCCTGTACATTTAGACTGTAGTCTTCAGCTCAGATGGTTTTCCACAGATGCCATTCTGGTGTTAAAGTAATCCATGGAAACATATGCAAAGTAAGTGAAGCCAACCAAAACGTTATTTTTTTAACTGACAGGTGAAAAAACAGGAAATAATCTTAAAAGTCTAAATTAGTATTTTAATACCATGTACTGTTTCGTTTTGTCAGGATAAAGTCCAACTAGTTTGGCACAGCCCATTTAAGGCTTTTAACAATATTGCCCACATATTCCCCGGGGCATTTTTCCCAACCAGCTTCTTCAGTCCAGGTCCACCCCACTCCTCACCGTTCCTCAAATGTGAATGTCCCTTTACAAGCCATTCTGGGCCTTGGCCATGCTATCTCTGTCCCTAGAATAAACTTTGCTCTTTATTTTTTCCCTAAGAAATTCCTACTTCTTCTCTAGATTTAAAACTAATGTCTCCTCTTTACAGGCTTTGCTTGCTCTGCTTGAGTTGTTCTTTCACCCAAACTTCCACTGTCTTCATTCCTAACTTGATTCCATTATTTACCAAAACGTATTGTGGGTATCTATTTACATGAACGTCTACCCCGTGTGCTCCCAGTGAGAAGGGACTCTGTTTTATTCATTTTTTGTGGCTTTAGCACCTAACAGTGTTGTTTGCCCTAGAAAAGAAACTTAATAAATATTTGGGGTATGAATGACTAGAAACAAGTCCACAAAAGTACAATGCAGTCTTGTAACAGGAAGCATTTGTCTCGACACATGGGATAAGGTACAACACAGGACATGAGGAAGAAAAAGAGAAATAGAATAATTATTTTGTAAAATATCCTTGTTAAATAAGCCACAGGGTATTTAAAACTGTGAAACATTAGACACATTTTATTAAAAAAAAAAAATCCTTTACTATAAATTAGTACTTGCCTCTTGAATAAGAAACACAATTCTGGCCGGATGCGGTGGCTCATGTCTGTAATCCCAGCACTTTGGGTAGGTTAAGGCGGGTGGATCACCCGAGGTCAGGAGTTTGAGATCAGCCTGGCCAACATGGCGAAACCCTGTCTCTACTAAAAAAGTACAAAAATTAGCCGGGCGTGGTGGGGCATGCCTGTACTCCCAGCTACTCTGGAGGCTGAGACAGGAGAATCTCTTGAACCTGGGAGGCAGAGGTTGCGGTGAGCTGAGATCGCGCCACTGCTCTCTAGCCTGAGCAACAAAAGCAAGACTCCATTTAAAAAAAAAAGAAAAGAAAAGAAAAAAGAAAGTAACACAACACAATTCCTAAAATATGACTATCAATTATTGAGCAATCAGAATTTTAAAATTATATTTAACCCACAAGCTGGGAGATGCCTCAGTAGGTGGAATTTGTTGGGCTCTGAATAAAATTGGCATGCCCTTGTTTTCTGACATTAAGGTGCTGAAATGTGCTGTCAGGTATTAACATGTTTGTGGATGGTAACTTGGCTTAGCAGGATAGAAACTCCAGTCTAAGTTTTACGATTACATTTTCATTGCAAAACACAGATCTATATCTAAGGCAGCTTATTGCCTGGAGTTATTAGTCAGATGCTGGTACAATACTTGAGTGCTGTTATTCCTGTTCAATTGTAACAGTGGAGCTTGCTTGAGTATCCATTTGGTAAACAGTTTAGCCTCTGTCCACAATCCCAAAGTGACAAGTGAATGCCAGTAAGAATCAGTTAAACCAGATGTTGTGTATTGTAGAATTAAAAAGCCATTTAACTGTTGTACAACTTTTAAAAGGGTTTTTTTAGTGTGCAGTATATATAAACTCCAACATATAATAGTTTATATTCAAGTCAAGAGTATTGTTTTGCTATCCTTTATATGTTGAATTGATCACTCCTGCTCCTTGCAAACTCTTTTAAAAAAATTTAAAACCATTTATATTAAAAATTTAGGTCAGATCTGTAAATTTTAAGTAATAATTATGGTGATAAGAATATTTCAATCATCCTTAATTTAATTGATGAAAATACTTTAATGAAGGATAAAAAGGGGGCTGGGCATAGTGGTTCGTGCCTATAATCCTAGCGCTTTGGGAGGCTGAGGTGGATGCATCACTTGAGGCCAGGATTTTGAGGCCAGTCTGGGAAACATGGTGAAAACCTGTCTCTACAAAAAATACAAAAATTAGTCAGATGCGGTGGCCTGCGCCTGTAATCCCAGCTACTTGGGAGGCTGAGGCATGAGAATTGCTTGAACCAGGAAGATGGAGGTTGCAGTGAGCCAAGATTGTGCCACTGCACTCCAGCCTAGGCAGCAGAGTGGGACTCTCTCAAAAAAAAAAAAAAAGAAAGAAAAGAAAAGAAAGGAAAAATGTGTTAAAATTTGAATATACACTTCTTATTCCCCCTCCAACAACAACAATAAAAAAAGCCCAAATAGCAGGGGATTAAAAAAAAGATAGTGGAATTATAAAAACAGTGCAAACAGTGCAAAGACTTCTGAAAGTCCTCAGAGTCACTGACAAATACCTGCACTCATTTCCACCAGGTGATTTTTGAAGTGAATTATCAAGGAAGGCCACCCTGGTTCTTGAAACGTGGCTTGATAAAACAGCACATTTATCTTTCTCTAGTGTGATCATTGCACTATTGATTTGACTACTTTCTGTGTGAATGTCCCTTTAGATCACACAGTCCGCTGAATTTTCACATCAGAATATTTATCTCAGAATGGCTCAGAACATTAAATGAAAAATTTTCAATCCAGATTATTTTCTCCATACTACAAAAATGTAATTTGGCAAAGACAGACAAGCTCGGTTAATTTCTAATGCATAATTTCTCCCACTGTCTCAGTCTTCAATATGGAAAGAAACACTTTATGTAGACCAAGTATATGTTTATAGGAAAGAAAAAAAAATTCCTTCTCTTATGCCAAGATTGAGTTGCAACTGCCAATTAGAGACCAAGTTGGTAGAGCACTCCTCTGGGTCTGTTAATGCCTATTGACCACCGTTCATTGCAGTAGATTGTAATTATTAGTGCCGTAAGCATGAATACGAAAATGAGGGGGTTGCACTAGGCGTTCTCTGAGGTCCCTTCTAGCATTAGAATTTTAAAAGTTGGTGAGCCCGAAATTGCTAATGTGTTTCTGAATGTACACAATTTATGCCTAGAGACAAGTTGTTCATTTGAAAGATGAATTTATTAGTTTAGCTCAGAAATACAAGCTTAAATAAAAAGTGCTTGTTAAACACTAATAATAATAAATATGTCCTTTTACAGTATTTCACCTTTTACAATGGTGTGTTTAATTCACAATCACATTATGAAGAAGTTCTATGACTAGGATTTTCTCACATCTTTGGCATATTTGTGCAAAATTTGGTATTACTGAACCATTCTTGGTTTTCTTACTTTGTCACAGATGCTAAGGCGTCTCCATCAGGACTGGGGCATCCAGGGAATGGAGGACAGATGGAAACCTATATTTACCTAAGCCTGGAAGCTCCATGAAGGCAAGGACTGTCTCTTCTTTATCTTTATACCCTTAACATCGGATCCAGTGCCTCATTAACATTATACTCCAGTAAAGGAAAACAAACCATACACGTATATGTAATATTTCAAGAAGTGGTAACCACTACGAAGAAAAGTAAAGAAGACTAAGGGAGAGTCATGGCAGGATATTTTAGATAGAGAAGGAATCTTTGAGGGAGTGTCCTTTGGGAGAGCAGAATAAGAAGTTGTATTTAGGGAACTGTTTTTCAGACATAAGGAAAAAAATGACACAAGGACCCCAAGGCCAGAGTGTGATCAGCATGTTTGAAGAACAGTAATGATTTCCTGTGGCTAAAGTGGGAAGAGAGAGGCAGAGTTTTAAGAGATGACATCATTGAGATATTGGTTTGAAGGTAACTTATTTTGGTCATGGATTAGGCAAGGAAAACAGTAGTTAAAGCCACTTTCATATATAACTATGAAGGATAAAAAATGTATTAAAAACAAGTACAATTGGGTATCTTGTCACTAGTTTGACTTAGGAACTCTACTTCTTTAAATCTCTAGGGTTTTGCATGTTTCCCCTCCCCCCGAAGCTTGGCACTTACCCAATTCATGGTTTTCTAATAATAATTTACCTTTTCTACAAACCCACACTACTCACTCTGAGAATTAAGTTTCCAAAACCTAACCTTTCAAGTTCCTGTTTTCTTCCTTTTTTTTTTCACCAATAGCTCTGGACTTCCTTTTAAAGATGGTGCAGTGGGCCAGGCATGGTGGCTTATGCCTGTAACCCCAGCACTTTCGGAGACCAAAGAGGGAGGCTCACTTGAGGTCAGGAGGTCGAGGTTGCAGTGAGCTATGATTACACCACCACACTCCAGCCTGGGTAACAGAGCAAGACCCTGTCTCTAAAAACAGTAATAATAATAATAACATTAATAAAATAAAATAAAGATGGTTCACTGAAGAAGGCCTCTGGATGCAAGCCAACACTCTCCAAACGACATTTTGCTGAATACCATTTCTGAAATAGTTAATAAGTGTGATGTGGTCATATAAATTTCTGAAACATTATATGCTCGATTTCTTTTCAAAATTTTGCAAAGCATATAGATAAATTATAAACTCTTAGTCTTTCAGTTTATAAAAAACAAACCCAGCATTTTCTAAATATATTTTACCCTGATGCTTTGACTTTTCCCTGAAAATTCATTAATAGTATATGCTCCAGCTACCCCTGAGCCCAAATTAATGCCACCTCCAACCTATTCTCAATGCTATCTCTCAGTGCTCAGTTGCGTTCCATCCACCTATCTGTGCACTTATTTATTTTTGTAATTGGACTAGGCATCGGGAATGAAACATGGACAAATACATAGTCTTTATCTTGAAGTCCTCCACTCTAATGAAGAAGACAGCCACATAAAGAGAGAATTCAAATTTAATATGATAAATGCAGTGGCAGGGATATGCGTGGATTATTAAAGAAGCTCAGAGTAGAGGGTATTTAATAATACAAACTATTGTCTAAACGGCCAGACTCCTTTTATGTTAAAGTCATATAACAAAAGATTAGAAGTGTGTCCCAAAACAAACAACAGCAACAGGCTTCTCTACAATCATATTGGATTTTTACTTCCTTTGAAAATATTTTAACCATTAAAAAAATGACTTTTGGTACATTTTAGAACTTTGCCTCTCATGGTAATCCTACTCAAAGTCAGAAGGGAAAATATGGTGCCAGAGTGCCCTTCTAGAAATTCCAGGATGACACTGAAAAGCAATTTCAGATTCAATTTAGACAAAGGTCCTGATCAGCATGCTGCCAAGAGGAAGAACATAGTGGGCTCCGACTCCACCCCAGACTACCTTTCTGAGGTTCCTGTGTGACTCATTGGTCCCCACGCTAATTCAAAGGAGTTTGCTTATTACAGTATAAAATAATCCTTCCAGAGAACACTTTTTTTTAACCATTCACTTGAGTTGTTGAATGCTTAAATACCTGCCCTGATGACATATGTTTTATTTTTAGTTTATGATAAATGCAGCATTCTGTTTGACTTTAACATCATATACAATGGCTAGAAAAAAATGGAAGTCAGAATGTGGCAAAAACTAAGTGAAACTTTGCTAAGAAGACAGATTATCTTTCTAATATAAGCCTAATACATTTTTAGTAATTGTGGGATGTGTGAATTGTCTTCTGCCTTATAGAGGCATAGATAACATTGCATCCTGCAAGGATGTGTTCTTTCCTCGAAATATCCCAGAAGAGAGGATTATAATATGAATACAATCTCTTTGCTGAGTAAAATAAAAGAAAATGAAGCTAACATTCTAGAGAGAAGCTGCTGGATGAAGGCTATTTCTCAAGAGGGTCAAGCCCTTATACCTGTTGGCCAAATCTCAATGTACAAATATGACGGTCAGGGCATTTGTTTTTTTGGATCCTATTTCAGTGGAGTGGGTGAGAGAGGATGGTATCTTCTCTGATTTGCCAGAGTTTAAGTATATGTAGGAAAAGTTTACAGGTACTTGAAAATACTAATGTTTTTGGCCAAAATCTTGTAAGATAATCTATCTGCATGTTTCAACTTTTGTCTTCTCAATCAATTCACAGTCCAAAGCTGAAACTACAGTGGAGAATTTTAGCACCTTTAAGCACGCTTTGAACCATTAATCAAAAAAAAAACTAATTAGAAAAATAATTGAGTAAAATTCTTTTTAAATTTTGGTTTGACATAGCCAGACAACTTATTCAACTCTTCATTTCACTTTGTAGTGAAATGAAGCCACAAGATGGCTGGAAAGAGATAACCTGATAAATACATTTATGTGATAAGCAAGGAAATCAAATGTTCTTAAGAAAACAGTGTTCCAGCTTTTTAGAATACAGTTTCTCAACCTTGACACTATTGGCATTTAGAGCCAGATAATTCTTTCTTGTAGGGGGATGGGGCAGGTGAGGCAACTGTCCAGTGCATTGTAGAATATTTTGCACCATCCCTGGCCTCTACCCACTAGATGCCAGTAACAATCTACCCCTTTCTTCCCAGTCGTGAAAACCAAAATGTCTGCAGACATTGTCAAATGTCCCCTGGGCCAGCAAAATTGCCTCTGGTTGAGAACCACAGCTTTAAAATATAGGTCAAGAAGATTGCAGGATTACTGTTAGTAATCCTCCTACGTGAGGGATGGGGGGAAAGGGGGAAAAGCCCCTTAAGGGCTAAAAGCTGCATACTGCAAGTCTTTGGTGGGTGCCATTCAGAGCTCAGATGCAAATGCACCTCTAGAGCTGAGCTGAGCAATTGTGTGGTACTGAAATCACAATCCTTCTTCCAGACTAGAGCTGTGGCATGGTGACGCAGAGAGTAGAAACATTGCTCTGTTGAACGCCAAGAATGGTCATACAAAGTAGCAGCAATGCTTAGTATCTGCCTTCTGAGCAAGTTGGGCAATTGGTTGGTTGCTCCTACTGATGGCTATTATTAGGACCTCCAGGATGAACCAACAAGCCACACTCTATCAAAAAAAGATAAGAAAATCTCTGAACAGTCATGGGGTTGGTGCCCACTTGGCATACCCTCATGAAGGGTCTCATCCTCCCTGGCCAGGATTTCACCAACCTCTTGGCTAATCTCCTTTTGTAGGCCTGCTCCAGTCCAGGCTTCCTCTGCATAGCTGTCAGAATGTTCTTTCTAAAGCACAACCCTGGATTTATCTCTGCCCTGCTTAAAATGCTTTGATGTTTCCTTTGACATAAAGTTGAAGCTCCTTAGCACTGCCTAGATGCTGACTTCATCTTTTAACACCCTCTTTCACGCACATCAAATTCCAAACTCAGATGTGAAAATGTCCCTTCTCATCTCTCTCTTCTTGCTCATGCAGCCTTTTCCTGTCACTGCCACGTTAGCCTAAGAGTCTAGTCTGTATTTTTACTGAAAAAAGTCAACAAAGAAGAAAGCCTTCTTGTTGTGCTTCTTCTCTTTGTCTCTCCCCTCCCGTCTTATTCTTCCGCCCTTTCCTTTTTTTTAATTTCCAAATAAGCATTTATCTGTGTCATTACAACTCTCATTTAATAATTTTATAGCTTATGATTCTTATATTATTTTCTATAACTCCTCTCCCTACCCTCAACTCTTAGCTCTCCTTGTACATCTCTGACTGTTCTTTCTTGATCCTTTCTGGTGATAACTCTTCTCCCTTCTTAAATGTCTTCACACAGCAGGGTTTCAACATTGATGCTTTTCTCTTTCCAAATGCTTGCTGGATAATTACTTCCATTGACTGGTTTGCCACTTTGGTGCTAGTGACTCTCAAATGTGTACCTCCAGCCTTACTCAGCCCATTTCCTGAGCACCAGACCTGATACGGTTTGGATCTGTCTCTTCACCCAAATCTCATGTTCAATTGTAATTCCCAGTGTTGGAGGTGGGGACTTGGAAAGGTGATTAAATCAAGGGGGTAGATTTTTCATAAATGGCTTAGTACCATCCCCTTGGTCATGTTCTTGCAATAGCGAGAGGGTTCTTGTGAGATCTAGTTGTTTAAAAGTGTTTCGCACCTCCCCCATCTCTCTCTTGCTCCTGCTTTCACCATGTGATGTGCCTGCTCCCCTTTTGCCTTCCGCCATGATTGGAAGCTTCATGAGTCCTCCCCAGAAGCAGGTGCTGACTGCTATGCTGCCAGTACAGCCTGCAGAAATGTGAGCCAATTAAACACTTTTTTTTTTTTTTTTTTTTTTTTGAGACGGAGTCTTGCCTCGTGTCGCCAGGCTGAGGTGCAGTGGCCGGATCTCAGCTCACTGCAAAGGCTCCGCCTCCCGGTTCACGCCATTCCCTGCCTCAGCCTCCCAAGTAGTCTGGGACTACAGGCGCCGCCACCTCGCCTGGCTATTTTTGTAAGTTTTTAGGTAGAGACGGGGTTTCACCAGGTTAGCCAGGATGGTCCCTCGATCTCCCTGACCTCGTGATCCACCCGTCTCGGCCTCCCAAAGTGCTGGGATTAACAGGCTTGAGCCACCGCGCCCGGCCCCTAGTTTTTTTTGTATTTTTTAGTAAAGAGACGGGTTTTCACATGTAGCACAGGATGGTCCTCAATCTCCTGACCTCATGATCCCGCCCATCTCGGCTTCCCAAAGTGCTGGGATTACAGGCTTGAGCCACCGCGCCCGGCCTAAACCTATTTTCTTACAAATTACCTAGCCTATGGTATTTTTTTACAGCAATACAAGAATGGCCTAACATAAGACCCCTGTAATTTAATGTCTACAAAACAGTTTCCCTGGATGTCCCACTTATATCCCCAATTCCACATGCCTTCAACTTAGCTCATCTTTTCCCACAGACTTGGTCTTACTTGAAATGCCATACCATGCAAGCATTCTCATCAGAAACCTGGGATTTTCCCAAGACTGCTTCTTCATCTCTCACATGTAATTAGTGGCCAAATTCAGTTGATTCTATCTGCTCAAGATCTCCTACAGCTTTCTTGTTGTTACTGACTATATTCAGACTCTGTTGTGTGGGATGTTTCAAGTATTTATCATTGATGTGCTCCCAGGCTTGTCCTATTTCAATCTATTCTCCTTGCTGTGGACAAAGCACTTCTGGTCATGTTCCTTTTCTGTCTAAAATCCTTCAAGGTCTTTCCCATCAAACAAGTTCAAGCTTCTTGCCATGGTAGACCAGGGAAATGGGAATATCATTATGTCTGGAGTACTGTTACACAAAATATCTAACTTAAGAGTCACCATTAAATGGATATACCTAGGGTTGCCCAAAGGCCAGAAAATAAATTCAGAGCAAACAACACTGACATAGCACACACAGCCCCTAACTTCCTTTCCAGATTTATCAGTTCCCTTGAAGTTTCTTCTTCTCTGCATCTCACATTCTAGCTACATGAACTCCTTGCAGGTCCCTGAATGTACAATACTATCTCATGTCCCTGTGATTTTTCTATCTCTGGAATATCTTTTCTTCCCTTATTCTCCCAACTTGTTTGCCTTTAATGCCCTTCTCTCCGATGTTTCCTGGTAAACACATACTTTTCCTTTAAGACTCTGCTCAAATATAACCTTCTCTGTGAAATGTTGTCTGACTTCTTTCATCAGATACACTAAATTCCCCTCTCTTTTTCATCTGTACTGCACTCTGTAAAGGCAATATAATTGCATCTACAAATTTGAACTCAATTACGTGACTTTATTTACTTCCTCATTTACTAGATTGAGAGGGTAAGTCGCTTTCAGAAAGAAACTATATTTTATTTATTATTAACACCCGCTATGGCACCCAGAGCACAGAGACATTCAGAAATATTTTTTTAAATTAAAAAGTAGGCAAATGGATGAATTATAAGAATGTATCAGACATTTTTAAGGTTCATTACAGCTCTTCATTTCCTCATTCTAAAACAATTTCAAAGCTTCCCTCTTAGTATTTATAGATAAGGAATAAAAGGCAGTTCTCTCAAGAGAGGTGATCCATTGACTTTGATTTAAAATAAACTGAATGAAGATGCATCACTTTAGTTCAGTGCGGACACATCTGAAGAGCAAGTGTTGGCAGGGACAAAGACATAATAAGCATAACATCATTGAGGGACAGAGAGACAAAGAAACTAGAAGGAAAAGGGGCTCAATGAGGAAAAGCATGGAGGCATGTACTTTCCAACTACTTCAAAATTTTGCCAGGAGAGGGCTATGGTCATTTTTCACTTCTCCATTCCTCCATAATTTTGGTCAAAGGGATAAGAAACCTGCGTATCTTATTCAAATTTGCTTTTAAAATGACAGAATAAAGTAGAAAATATCAAATTACCACTTTTCCTTATATCCTTTGAGGACTTCAAAAGAAGCAAAATCATAAAATCAACAAAAAGTCAAAGCAGAGGCTACTAGCTGCTGCAAGGAGAATGCCACTAAAGCATTCATAAACTTTCTATTCATATTTCTATTGTAAGGATGACTATGAAATTTGCTTCCATGATATACTCTTTTGTAATTATAGGTATGAAAGTATCAATGACTGTAATTAAGGCAGAAGGATTAATTTTAATCAAATCAATGTTTAGAGTTGATAATGGAAGTTTTCTCATGTCCCTAATGATTAAAATTCTGCCTCTCAATATGATTGGCACAAGAGCCAACCACTTGGATGACTGAATTAATTTTTATAACATCAATAATTACATATCATGGGGACATGACTAGTACTTAGACATAAAGAGAAAAATCCTCAGATCATGAATCAGCAAAAAGTTCTTAACGAGGGGAATTTTAGAATTTCCATCTTGGGGATAACTTTATACCTGAGGTGCTCTCAGTGACCTCTGCTCTGGCTTGCAGAGAGAGAGTGACTGGTGTGCTTCCTTCTGGGTCTGGATTCTCCACTTTGGGCCACATACACATGCCAATATTGGCAGAATTTGCATAGCAGAATGGTAACTAAGACAGGCAACGGTCTCTATACAGAAGGTGGGGAAAAGACGGAGAAACAGAGGACAAGGTCCAACATTATCTGGGGCCAAACATCACATGGCTTTGGCAGAGTAATGCCTGCTTTCCCTCTGCATTTTGAGAACATGGGAGGCAAGGTCTCCCACCCCTTCTGCACAGCCATCTGCCTCAACCCTGCTCAGGGAGCATACGTGACAGTCATCTCTGAAAAACTGCAGTATTTTCACTTTTGATATCTGCTGTGTAATGGTATGGCAAAAATATTGCCAAATGCAATATTTTGTCTGTGTATGTATGTAAGTAGATATGTATATGTATATTCATACACACACATATATGTGTATATATACATTTTAAGCCAGCTGGGGAATGGGTTTATAATGGATATGTCATGTTTAATCTTGTATAAATTATAAGATTAAAAACAAAACACCATAATAACCCATCCCTTAACTGGAAAGAGTTGAAGTATTTAGAGTTAAGTAGGGCCTAGTAGTATAGACAGGATCAACAATATTCATATATTGCTTAATAGAAAACAATATGCCTCAACTAATAATGGTGATTGTGTCTCTCAAACATAGGCCATGAACAGCAGCTGAGAGATTTTCTTCAGCTACAGATTCCAATAAAAATTCTCGTTGAATTCAACTGGCCTTTTAAGTATTAACTGCTAGTGTGTGTTTTCTTGTATATGTCATATTATCCTATTGCAATTGACTTAACCCTTGGGCACTTTAAGGTGGCCATTGTGTCTGTGGCTAAACAGGAAAAATATGACTCATATTAGAGTTCAGGACTGGGGAAATCCTGACTCCAGGGTTTGGAATAATAAGAATGCTGCTATTACAGGGTTACCACTTATAAGTGCTGAATACTCTAACCAAATATTTGCAACCTTTGCATTCTGGCTGTCAGAGGAATACACCTGCATTTCATTACCTGACCCCTCCAACCCAACAGAAAGATTTGAAAATCAGATATATAAAAAAGAGAGTCCTTTTTATCTTTTCTGTAGAAATCTCAATGTATTTGATGGCAGATACAAATGATAAGTTTGTATTCAGCCCTTCAAGACTCAATAGATGACTGTCTCTGGATGCATAAACTAAGTAGTGGTAAATTCACATCTGAAGACCCAGCCCCCTTTAAATCAGTGACAGGGAGTAGCTCTCCCTCTACTACCTAACGTTTCTCAGCAAGGCAAACTCTCAGGTTCAGAAGACAGAAATTCTACCTTCCTCTTTTGGGAAAGTTGTACAGATAGAAGAGTAAGGAATTTTTACTTGACAAAATGTGAGTTGGAGTTTCATCCCTTCTACTTAATGGCTGTAGGTCTCCACTTCTCAGAATCTTTAAATCTTGGTCTCAAAATGGAAATAATACTATTATATACCTCACTTGAATACTGTGAGAATAAGGGTGATGATATAAACTAAACATATTTAACTATAGGTCCAAAAATACATATCTATCAATACTTTGTCTTAGCTTATTTATTCATTTATTTCCTTAGAGACAGGGTCTTGCTTTATTGTTGCAGTCATGGCTCACTGCAGCCTTGAACTCCTGGGCTCAAACCATCCTCCATTTTAGCCTCCCGAGTAGCTGTGACTACAGGCACTCACCACCACGTCCAGTTAATTAAAAAAAAAAAAGGTAGAATCAGGGTTTCAGTATGTTGCCCAGGCTCGTCTCGAGTTCTTGGCCTCAATCCTCTCACCTTAGCCTCCCAAAGTGCTAGCATTACAGGTGTAAGCTATTGTGCCCAGCCCTATCTTAGTTTAAATGTTTGTTTCCCTCATGCTTCAGGCTACAGCTACCCAATCTGTTGGGTAAGGGGTAGAATCAAAGTATACCCAACTGAAACACCTCTCTTTGGACATTACACACTTGTAAGATGCTTACTCCATGGAGCAGGAAAGGTAAGATGAGATAAGAAAGCCCATCCTCCTCCTGGCCAACATGGTGAAGCCCTGTCTCTACTAAAAACACAAAAATGAGCTGGACGTGGGAGCATGCCTGTAGTCCCAGTTCCTCGGGAGGCTGAGGCAGGAGAATTGCTTGAACCTGGGAGGTGGAGGTTGCAGTGAGCTGAGATCGTGCCACTGCACTCTAGCTTGGCAACAGAGTGAGACTCTGTCTCAAACATGAAAAAAAAAGAAAGAAAGAAAAAAGAAGAAATCTCATCCTCCACTGGCACACACTCCATTTCCCCTCCACACCACCCACCCCCACCCCACCCTAGGCAAGGAATAGATACCACTATAAGACTATATATTATAATCACTTTTTTGCATTATTTCAGCATCTCATTTTTTGGTGAGGGTAGAAGAAGAGCAGAGGAAGAGACATAGGAGAGGAAGAAAGGGCACATGAAGAACTTATTTTAGTTACAAACACTCCTTATAAGAATTAGGCATAAGATAATCATTTGAATGGCTTCATTTAAACACTATTCAAAATGTTGGTGGAGACAGGAACAACAATTCCGACCTTAGACCTTAGTTCCCCTCCTGGAGGCCGGATACCTTTCCCAGACATTGAACCACTAATGGGAAATTAAAGGCAGTAAAACAACAGCTGGAATCCCATAACTGACAAGGTTTATATTGTACTCGGAGCAATTCACACTTAAAGAATTTCCTTTCCAATCACCAGGCTTGTTTCTTTCTCTTCGTTGTTCAGGTTGATGGAGCCTCTGCTGGTAAAGTGTTTTTCTCTTTGTATAACTGAGCAAAGCTGATCTCATTGTCGTCTCCAAACACTGTTCTGCTTCCAAAGATTTGAAGAGCTGTGCCCTCTTTTTTACCTCTGGCTTGCAGGTTTGGCTGGTGGAAAGGAAGGAACATTAGAATGCCTATTGCACAAGCCTTATATATTTGATGATCTCAAGTAGTGTTATTTTATATATTTTGTCCAATGTCACGGGCATTATTGTTCCAATTTCATGAGTAACAGAAGCCTCAGGGATAATCATTTCTGTCTCTTCACAAATATATTCACCTAAAGTCAGATTCTGCAGCAGGAAAATAAAGGTGAATTACTATGATCCACTGAAGAAGAAATTGACCCATCTATCTATACCAAACAGTAGTAATAATAACAATAATAGCTAAAATATACTGGGAACACTTCATATTCCCACCACTAAGTGAGTCACGTGAATTACGTTTTTTTAAAAAAACATTTTTCTTATCCTCTCAAGAGTCCTTTTAATTTTTGTTACATTTTATTATAATTCTTGTTTTACAGAGAAAGAAACTGGGCTTACAGGGGTTAAATAACACATTAGAGGCTTTGGGCAATAAATGATAAACCCAGAATTGAAACCTGCGCAGTCTGACTTTGGAATGGGAGTGCTAAATGATTTTCCAAATACAAATAAATTCACATGCATGTGTGCATGGACAGATCCAAGGTCCTTATCATCTGTCATTCTCACTCCCATTAATATGTTTTCTTGATTGGAGAAAAAATGGTGGAGTTATAGCCACCTCATTGGGAATACTGGTGGAAATGTGTTGCACTATTGAATGTCATCTGTGAAATGTGTCACATCTGAAAAAATGTTAAGATCTCTGCTTAATGGGAAAAACGGGTGGGTAAACAGATGGTCACAAGACTGTCTGTCTGGTGCTATGATTGGGGCATGTGCACAAGATAATGAAACAGCCAAGATAAGAGTTACCCACAAGACAGGTTTCTTAAAGAAGGAAATTCATGAGCTGTATCTAAGTGGAAGAGGAGGATTTCACCAGGCAGAAAATGGACAGAAAAACAACAAGACAAAAGGCAAAATATAAGACACAGAATCAGCAGTGGGGGTGGGGAAGGGAGGTGGTCAACATGTGTATAATTGGTGGACTTGGGGGAATAAAGCGTGAATGTCTGTTGTTATTGCTGTTGTTTGTTTTCTGTTGTTGTTGTTTTCGTCCTGCTGAGTGGTTTGGATTTTAGCTACATTGTGATTGAGAACCATTTAAGGATTTACATCTGGGGAGTGACAAGATCCTAATTGCATTTCTGCAGAATGACTCTGGAAGAAATGTGGAGAATGAATGGCTAGAGGAGAGATGGACAACAGAAAGCTCATTAAGGAGGCCATGATTCTAACTCACCTGCAGAAACTAGTGCGGTGAGAGAGAATATAGGTCTAGGCTAAGAAGCTCACAAGAAGAAAACGGGGAGGAGATGGATTTAAAAACCAGACCTTAGAATGTGGAGTTGACAGAACTCGATGACCATTTGGCATGGTGGGTAAAAAAGAAGGAAGAATCAAAAATGAACACAAGTTTACTTCAGCAACTTACTGTGTGAACTATGGTGCCATTTCTGATGGGATATAAAGGAGAAAGAGAATCTGGGGTAGAGAAAAATGTGTCCATTTTAAGAAAATAATGAGGTGCCCACGTAGGGAATCTGAGCAGTTGGCAGGACAAACCAGAATAGGGTACAGATGGTAGAGGCAACTGGCAAATTGTGGGGTGTCAGTGCTGTGTAATTGGTGGACAAAACCTTGGAAGTGGCTAACACCTCAGAGAGCCCATGGAGCCATAGAAGACAGCTGATAGTTTATATAAAATGCAAGGGCTACTTTAAGAAAAATAAACTAGTAAGGGAACCTGAAAATGAGTAGTTTGAGAGGTACGAAGAAAACCACCAAAGAAAGACCAAAGATAAATCAAGAGAAGATAAATTTTCAAGAAGTTGAAAATGGTCAGCTGTGTCAGAGAGGTCAATTAATAAGAAAAGTTGAATGACTCCATTGGAATTTGACAAAAAGGAGGCCACCAATAAGTCAGCAGAAAATGGGTTATTGGAGAGGGTAAGAGGAAGATGGTGGCGATGTAAGCACTGAAAGAAAGGGAAGAAAATCCGGGTCAGTGGGGTGTATTTCACCCAGAACACTGGAGGCAGTTTTGTATACCTCCATTTTCATAAGATTTTGCACTTATTTATGTGTCATAGCTAAATTAACTATGTGATTTGTAATCAATTTCAATAATTTTGTCTTGCTAACATGTTTTCCTTACAATCAATTAACTTTTATTTTTCAGCACATAGGCTTTTTAAAATTAGTAGCATTGAAGAAACTAAATACAGGGATGCATGTACCCTAATTCCTTTATGTTCTCTCACCTTTCTCAATTGCTTGACCTCCTGATATTTATCTTTCCTTAAAAGCTATTTTTCAATATTTAATACTCTATGAAAATTTTATAGTTCTAACTTGTTCATAAAATGTCATTGTTAGCGTTGTTTAATCTTGCTTGACTTCCTTTCATTCCTGGCCTCAGTTTTAGTACAATCCACATAATAATTCATTCCAGGCTTCCAATCACGGCTTCCTATGACTTCTTGTTGTTTCTGCACTCTGGGTTTTGTTTTTGTTTTATTTGTCCTTTTCTTCTGTTTTACTTGTAATGACATTATAATATACTGTCACATTATATATAATCAGCTCAGTTAGGGAAAATAATGTATCTTGAAAATAAAAGAAAATGTATGTGTGATTATGTAGACATATTCAGAGTATTGTATTAATATAATTTTTCATTTTTATCCATGCACTGTGTGGCATATTTAGACATGAAATGGGCCTATATAGGGATTCCTTAGTTGCTTTAGCCAATCAGGACACCAGCTGAGCAGGACAATATTATTTGTACCTATTTGATTCAGGTGACATTCTGATAACATCTTAGGATTTCATTAACTTGAGACCTTATCAAAACAACCAACATATTATTTGAAAAGAATCACTTTGCATTCTGGAATAAATTCTATACATACAGCTAAGCTAACTTAAACAGGTTCAGCAATTTACAAACAATATTCAGCAGTGATCATGTCTGTATTGCACCAACTACCTTACCAGTTTAAGGACTTTGCTAAAACTCAGGCGGGAGTGCTCATGAGCCATCTCTGCCTTCCTCTGATCTTCGTTCAATCTCCTGAAGCGTCTGACCCTCAGTGCCCCAAGCCAACCCAAGCCAGACTGACTGCATCTGACATTTCACTGTGGAGATATCTCAGACTCTTCGTATGTAAACTGCAGAATTCAAACCTTGATATATAGGCTGCATAGAAGTCATCATACATATGGTTAAAGAATTTGTTATTTCTAATTACTTTTCTAACTGCTAGCTCATCAATCCACGTAGAATAGTCATCACTCCCTGACATTCTTTAAATCCCTATACATGTCTTTTGTCTTGTGCTGCTGCTATGGGAAATGTTTCTCTATCTCTACGACTTCAGGTTGGAAGAAAATGTACTGAGCTTATCACTGTAGAGAAGATCACTTTCCATTACTCAGAAGTCCTTTCCTTGTGGCTATTTCCTGTCTCTTGATGCAAATGAACCCTACAACAAGTTAAACAACTTGCTCATTCATTTTTTTAGTAAACAGTTATTGAGCATGATATTGGGGTACAAAACCAAGTAAGACAGCTTTCTCTTCCTCGAAGAAGCCTATCTTCTAGCTGAGGAGAAAGACGACCAAATCAATAATTGCAGGACAAGTACAAATGTTAGCGTTCAGGCACGTACAAGATGAAACGCAAGCCTAGGGATGCACGCCTATTTTATTTTTGAGACAGAGTCTTGCTCTGTTGCCCAGGCTGGAGTGCGGTGGCCTTATCTCAGTTCAGTGCAACCTCCGCCTCCCTGGTTCAAGCGATTCTCCTTCCTCAGCCTCCCAAGTAACTGGGATTATGGGCATGTCCTGCTAATTTTTTGTATTTTTAGTAGAGATGGGGTTTCACCATGTTGGCCAGGCTGGTCTCAAACTCCCAACCTCAGGTGATCCACTCGCCTTGGCTTCCCAAAGTATTGGGAGTACAGGCGTGAGCCACCCTGCCCATCCCACACCTGTTTTACAAAGGGGGTCAGAGAAGCCTTCTCAGAGCAGCCAGAATTCCACCTGAGCACTGAGGGATGACAGGGAATTTGCTAGATAACATGGAAGAATGGCCTCCCAGACAAAGAGGAGAATATGTATAGATGCAGAGGCTTGAAACAGCCCAGCACTGGGGAAGATGGGACTGGGGAGAAAAGGGACTTCCACATTATGTTTTGCATAACTTACGATGCTCAAATTTTGCATAATGAAAATATATTCATAAACAAGTTGTATCAATATTAAAATGAAAAATAAAACACAAGGACACAAAAAGCATTGCATGACACTTTTGAAAATGTTTATTATTATTGGAGTGACAAATACCTGTCAGATAGGGGTGGGGATGAGCCTGGCACACCAAGCCAGGGCCACCTCATGCAAGCAACCCTTACATATCAAAAAAAGGCATCTACAAATGTCCCCTGAATGCTTTGAGAAGACAATGATAGATTTTAAAGAGGAAATGGCATTGTTCAATATTAATTTTAGAAAAAAAATTGCATTAAAAAAAAAAGCATGGGAACAAACAGGAGGGAGGTTGATTTTGGAAGTGGAGGAGGCAAAACCAAGAATCTAGGAGAATGAAGTGCTGGAGTTATGGTAGTGGAAGGGGAGACAGAGATGAGGGAGCAGAGGAGAGGGATAAAGAGGTTGGGGCCATGAAAGTAGTCACAGGTTCAATACAGCCCCCAGTGGTGTGGGTGAGGTGGGCTACAGGAGAGAGGACTCCAGTTTGTACAACTGACTATTGTCAGCCATCAAGAAGGGTATAGAGAAGAAGGAACAAATTTAGAATAAAAGAGTTGGTTTGGGGTGCGTTGCATTTTTATGTCCTATAGAATACCCAAGAGGAGATGTCTAATTGACATTTGAGAGAAGAGTCTGGTGTTTGGCACAAAGATTTGAATGGCCCCTTAACCAGTCATAGGAGCCTCATAATTCATTAGGTAAAATTTCTTAGAAATCAGACTTGACCCAGAATTAAGGGACATAGGAAAGAGTTTCCAAATTTAACAAATTTTCATTGTTTATCATCATAATATTCCCTCGTTAGTTAACAAATTGAGTGAAAATTAGTTTTAATCGGAGTGAGCCTCTCTCTTAACAAAAACAAAAACCTGTCATTCTTTCTACAGGAGTCAAAGCAGTTATTTTTGTATCATGTAACCAAAACAGCTGGCTGATTTCATTGTTCCCTCAGTAAATAGCTGTTTTGGCACAGAGCTGATGAGCACCAACAGGATGTTTACCCAGAAGCTTCAAGCAAAGGTAGCAGTAATAGGTGTACTTCTAAAAGATAGGGTGGCAAATTGACTGATGTTAAAAAATGCACACAATTGGTAAATGTTACAAGTATTTACAGTGAGTAAGAAGAGCTAAGTGCATTTGGTGGAATAGGATTAAAATGGTACTAAAAGCCAAACACAAGGAGAAGTAACATCTGCTCTCAATCATAAGACTCAGTGTTGAGAAGTGCTCCACAGGGCCCAAAGCCTGCTCAAACAACAGTCCCTCCATTTGTAGAATGTCACGTTAAGAAAACAGTGACTGAGAAAGCAGCAAAAATTGGGCGATGTCCACATCGCATATTTCAGCTAAGATAAATGTAGGAGTCACTAGAACACGCTTGTGTACTATATGGATTTTAATCACTTATCCATGAATCCCATAATGGCTTGGTATATGACTACAACGTCTACTAGGAAGGCATATTGTTTAGACAGGGAAGATTAATGGTAAAATTATCAACTATTATTAACATTCATTTACTTATTCAACAGTTTGGGGGCGTTAAATACATGTCAGGCTCGGCAGCTCCAACAGTGAGTGAGTCAGACTCCCCTCCCGAAAGTCTCATGGCGGCATCCATCCCACACACACTAGGTCTGGCCCTACGTGGTTCTTAGGATCAAGTTGAGTTCAGAGAGTTATCCAAATTTTGCTGAACACACTGAGACAAACTTGTGAAATAAATCGCCAATGTTATAAAGCTAATAACTGCCAGAGCCAGTGCTGACTCCAAGTCCAAGACTTTTTGCAATATAATTGCCTTTTATAGTCCAAGGAGGATTCATGGAACAATTTAAGATACGAAAATGATGAAACTTTACTCAAAATAGCCGCAAAATGGAAAAAAATAACAAACACCTATCAACAGGATAAATTTTGATATATTCATAAAATGAAATATGCATTAATGAAAATAAATGAATTATAATCACAAGCAGCAACAGAGAAGAAAGATATAAGGGAGTGTGTACTGTGCAGTCTATTTACATAAAGAACAAGCAAAACTAATCAATGATGATACAAATAATAGCAGCTATGTTTGAGGAGTGATATTGACTAGGAGGGGACGTGAAAAGCCCTCTGATATGCAAAAAAACGTACTTTCTCTTGATCAGGTGGTAGTTACAGCTGTATAAATATATCAAGTTCATTGACTTGTGTATTTAAGATTAGTGCACTTTATGTATATTTCATCTCAATTTAAAAATAATAAATGATGAGCAGGAAAGAACTTGGTGAGCTGGTGAAGTATTTGTCAAGCAGTGTCTTTAAAGCAGTTTCAGAAAAAATACTGGTTCCAAGCTCTGATAATTTAGACTTAACCATTTGTTTCTTCGTGCTCTTTAAGCTGTCTTGACTCAGACCTGTACTATTTCACACCAGGGCGATTGCAATAAGCACCAAGTGATCTGCCTGTCCTTCAGTCCAACCACACAATGCATCCAGTTATCCTTCCTAAATGCTGAATTGTCCCATTAAGTCCTTTGTGTAAACATCTTCAATGGTGCTCCATTTTCTATGAAGTTCACAATCTTTAGCATAGATACAGAGTCTTCTGCAATCTTTTCCCAGCCAGCTAACTACTCCAGTATCATCACCTGCCTGTCACTTTCAATTTTCCTTCCTTCCTTCCTTCCTTCCTTCCTTCCTTCCTTCCTTCCTTCCTTCCTTCCTTCCTTCCTTCCACAAATATTTATGCAATACTTACTTAGGTAAGACATTCTATCAGATGGCAGGTAATAAAAATGAATGAGATAGAATCTTATCACATTGCTGCAGATTTGACATAAGGCAAAGATACCCACATACATACAATTACAAAGCTAATGAGGGGCACAAAGAGATAGACCAGGGCATCATGGAATCTAGAGTAGAGGTACTGGATGCAACCTAGGAGGTTCTTTACAGAGCCGATGGAGGATAGTAAGTCTTGAAAGAGAAAGAGAAACACACCTGGCAGATAGAGATAGGTAGGTGGTAGAGTATAGTAATCTGGGCCAAGGGCCTTACCTAAACAAAAGTATGTAGGCATGAAAGAGCATGGGATATCTAGGAAATAAAAAATGAAACATTTAGAAAGATTGAATCTTATAGTTCAAGGGTGGGGATGAGGGGTAGCAATGCTTGAGGCAGGAAAGGTAGGCAGAGAGGCCTATCATCAGAGAGCTTGTTTGCAATGCTAAAGAGTTTGGATTCCATCCTACAGGCAGCAGGAGCTCCCGGACACACCTTATGCTACAGCCATGCCAAACTCTGGCTGGTTCCACAGCCACTTCAGGCACTTTCACAACTCTGTGCAGTTCATCTTGTTTCTTCAGCTCCAAATGCCAGCCCCACCTGACAACATTATATCATCATTCTGAGTTGTATACCTGACAACACAGAATTGCTTTTACTGTACGTGGCATGGACATTCTGCCATTGGTTCCCATAAGATGTGAAAACAAACCCATGAAAATTGCTACCCTTGTGACTCTAGTGATGGTGTTTAAAAGTATTGTTGGTCACATTTCACAGGGTTTTCTTTATGGAGGCCACCAAGGAAATGTCTCTCAGTACCAAGAATATTTGAGGTCTCCCAGAGCTGGTTTGTGTTTATCTTAAGCACACTCTGATTTATTTTAGATGTTTCTCTTCTTTGCTTTAGCTCAGAGCTGAATCTGTGACCTATCTCTAGCAAGCCTAAGGGTCTCTTTTTATTTTTTATTTTTTTGTGGACTAATCTCACCATGCCTTTATTTTATTTGATTCTTCCTATTTTCTCAATATCTGATTTCCTCACTTACTGTTATATGGATTGCCTATAGTTTTGAGATCCATCTGAAATAGTTTTTGAAAGGAGCTGGGCTACACATGACCAGAAGAGTAAATAAAGAAGAAACAAGTCATCATTATTTGAGATTCTTTAATGCCACCCTTTTTGTGACGCCTCCTCAGATTCTCCAAGGCAGAGCTAGTCAGTATCTGCTTGGAAAGCCCACATGCTTTGTCAATGCATTTATTCTAGTCTTTCTGCATTGCTTTATTAGTAATCGCTTACATTTTTGTTCATCCCACCCTTCTGGAGCACCTTCAAGCCAGGAACAAAAAATTTTAATTTCCCTATTATTTTCCCAGAATCTCATGATGTAGGTAGGGACACATTTAATTCTTGCTGTATGAATAAATAAATAAATAATGATAATGTAAAAGAAACTTGGGTTAAACTTATCTGTTAAGAGAGCAGAGAATCAATATGGCCGAATAGGAACAGCTCCAGTCTCCAACTCCCAGCACGAGCGACACAGAAGACCGGTGATTTCTGCATTTTCAACTGAGGTACTGGGGTCATCTCACTAGGGAGTGCCGGACAATCAGTGCTGGTCAGCTGCTGCAGCCTGACCAGCGAGAGCTGAAGCAGGGCCAGGCATTGCCTCACCTGGAAGCGCAAGGGGGAAGGGAATCCCTTTTCCTAGCCAGGGGAACTGAGACACA
>NW_016806560.1:1988859-2040047 GCF_001698545.2 Rhinopithecus bieti
CAAAAAAAAAAAAAAATGTGAACTTCAAAACTGAAAAACACCATCCTTTTCCCAAAGCACACACTCTCTCAATAACTAGTTCCAAGACAATGTCATGACGTGCTCTATTAAAGCCTTTCACCAAGGTTCCTCAGCTTAAAATGGACCCAAACTTTCATTCTTTCAATAACAAGGGGTAAAGAGAATCATTTTACCAAAAGAAGAGAAAAGCTTGCAAAACAGACCTGCATTTGGCCTTGTTCATCAGCATATTCGATGGACTGGAAGATGGTGAGGGCATAGTGTTGTCTGGCCTTCAGTCGAGCTTTGTAACCTCGGTACCAGTTCTGGATGATCAACGCAGCTTTCAGTGCTGCAGACCCACAGAATATGAAAGTCAGAGAAAAACAGTTACTATGCACCTGTTGGGAGAAGTAGGTGCTTCGGGGGGTGGGGGGGAAGCAGTCCACCTGGATTCCTAGGTTCTAAGAATATTAAAACACCAAACAATGAGATTGACTTTTATGTTTTTTATAAAATGTCCTTATGTCTCAAACACTCAGAGAATAATGATGGCACAGCCATTAGGAACAGAAGTTTTGGAGTAAGGCTGCCTGAACTTGAATCCTAGCTCTCTAATTACCATCTATGTGACTTTGGGTAAGTTATTAAAACTCTCAAAACCTCGGTTTCCTCATCTGTAAAATGGGAATAATAACAGCGCCTACCTTTGACATGGCATAAGCATAGTAAATCTATGAATCTGNCGAAAAAAAAAAAAAAAAAAGAGAGAGCAGAGAATTGGGTAAAAGAATACAGAGAACAGGCTGGGCACAGTGGTTCATGCCTGTCATTCCAGCACTTTGGGAGGCCGAGTTGGGTGGATCACCTGAGGTCAGGAGTTCAAGACCATCCTGTCCAACATGGCAAAACCCTGTCTCTACTAAAAATACAAAAATTAGCTGGGCGTGGTGGTGGGCACATGTAATCCCAGCTACTCAGGAGGCTGAGGCAGGAAACTCACTTGAACCTGGGAGGCAGAGGTTGCAGTGAGCCAAGATCGCACGATTGGACTCCAGCCTAGGCGACAAGAGCAAAACTCTGTCTCAAAAAAAAAAAAAAAAAAAAAGAATACAGAGAACAGTCATCAGGAAGCCCTGAGATGAATGGCTCTGTAGAAACACCGAGATACCTAGATTGCCTCAAGTAGCTCAGGATCAAAGCATCATTCTGAACATGGAGTTGAGAAACAGCAAGAGAAGGGAAGAGAAGGAAATTGCACTTGTTTGAGGGGGACATAAACAAGGCTAGATGTAAAGCATTTGGCCATAAGAACAGTCATGTAAGAAACATTTATTGAGCTACTACTGAATTACTGCACTGGAGGCTGTGCTTAGATGTTGTAAAAAAAACAAACAAACAAAGAAAAACAACAGTGTTGCAAGAACATGACCCCTTCATCACGTGACTAAGGGCAGGCTATATGAATTAAAAATAATGCAAGCAGGATTTGGAAACACATACAAATTATGAGAATATTTACTGAGTGCTTTTATTTCACAATTGTGATGACTCATTAATGTATTGTTCAGTGCTTCACCAATTACCTGGAGCTTTCATGGACACAGTCTCCCTTGGGACACACAATGACCCTGTCAGGGCAAAAGGGCAAATGGTTTTCTCTGTCTTTAGTGTATTAGGTGGCTGGGTCTCAGATAGCCTGAGGTACTTATACAAGTGCACTGACATGGTTAGTGGTTGGTTGGTGGAACCAAAAGGGAGGTTTTTTAGCTCACCATCTATAGCACAATATCCATTTTATTTTGCTGCCACAACAAGTTTTAGACAATGCCTGATAACAGCCTACCAATAAGAGTGAAACTATTTGGAGAGCTTCACTGTGTTGGTTCACTCACTGTGGCTTCCTGAAGCCTCTGGGATAAAGTTCATCAGCATAGCATTTGAGGCCCTTCCCAGACTGGCTCCACCTGCTCAGATGGTGTAAGTCCCCACACTCTTTCCTGGTGCATCTATACCTGCTATGCTTCTTTCTGGGGCTCTGAGCCAAACAGCCATTCCTCCTCTGGAATCATAGAATATCAGTCAGGATCTTTGTTTACTCTTAAATGTTTTTACATCCTTGCAAATTATGCCTGTATTCCATGAAACATCCATATTTGTTTTATCTATAAAAATATTGAAGTGACTTGTTAATACTCTCAATAGCTTAGCCTTAGCGTGAAGCTGCAGAAAGACATGCCGTATTTATCCTCTGGCCTTAAGGACTGCCCTACTTGAACCTTTGGAGGTGAAGCCCAAGTTGAAAGACAGGGCATATTGTTACACTGTGAACTTACTCAAGACAGGGAATGTGTCTCATTCCTCTTTGTAACCCTAGCACATGCCTCTGAAGTCTTATATATTAGCTGACTGGCTGGCTGGCTTGACGGATGGATAAATGATAGATGATAGATAGAAGCAATAGATGACACTATGCAAAGAGAAAAATATCTGTTTTTGCCAATTATATATAATTTTAAAAAGTATGCCCTATGATTAACCTTATAGTCTCTTCACCTTTTGCACAATGCTATTACCCTTGTTGACATAAATATGAAAAGCTTATATATGATATGAAAATAAGAATGCATTCATATGAGTGTCTTTTGGCAAAGGTCCAATAGAAAACTTCTAAATCTAATTTACCTCATTAATTCTTTTCTCTGATATTCAGAGAAGGCTTTTTTCCTTTAGCATGCATAATAGCATAATGTAGGAAATATTTTCACTTTCAAAATCTCTGTGGGCTATATTTATTGTTTATTGATTGTACCTATTCTGAACTGTGCCTTTGCTAAAATTCAAATTTCTTCCATTACCAAGCAGACAAAAATGAGTTTCCACAAAGGTGACTATAAAGTAGATTACCATTGACTTTTGTTTTGTAGAAAAGAACAAAGGAGGAGAAGACATACATCTTCATATAATCAATTTAAACCATTTCTTATTAACAATGTGATAAACATTTGGCTAGCAAAGAGTCAATGTGTGTCAACTGTGGGTGAAAGGAAAGGAAAGTGAGGTTGTTTGAGGGTGAGGGTAGAGGTTGGGGGTGGTTGGCTGTGGTCCCTGGATGGCAGAGTGGGGCTATTTGGAATTTTGGGGGGATTTTCCAGAAAATGTCAATAAATAGTCTTTTTTCTCTCCTATAGAAGTTTTGAGAAAAACTACCTAAATTAGCTAATTACTTAGTTCTTGATTTTTTCCTTATGAAAATGTTTATATACATACAGTATATTTAAAGGAGAACAAGGAAGGAAAGAAGGTATTGAATGTGTTTGTCTGGTATGGCTCTCTACAAGTTAACAACCTGCTGCAGCCTCCGTGAGCTGACAACACTCATCCGGTCATGGTTGGATGTCAGGAGGATGACAGAACAGAATGTTTTAAACTAAAACAAGACAGGGAAGTTAAAGACATAATTTTAGAATTTATGAACATTTTAAAATAGTGGGATATTTTTTCCTTTTTAATAGAAATATCAGTGAACAAATGACATCTAAAGTAATTACTGCAGTAATTTACCAAATTGAGTCATTTGGTTAGCCTGGGGAAAGTAAGAGTTCATATGTTTAAATGAGTAATATAGTTTGCCTATAAAAAAGGAGTATTTGTGTGTGTATGAGTGTGTGTGTTTTACTTTAAAAATTAAGAAATGAAATATTTTAGGAGACTGGGGATGTCTTACCTATATTTTCTTTTCTTTTTTTTCCCTCTTTTCCACCATCCTCTCTCTCCCTTCTCCTCCTCCTCTCTTTTTCCTTCCCATTCTGTCTATTTTTCTTCATCTCTCACTTCCTCTTAACAATATTGGACTAGAAGTCAAGGTAAAGTTCGTGCTTTTAATTAACTTGCTGTGTGAACTTAGGTGAATCACTTAAACTTTCTATAAAATTAGAAGGCTGACTTTCCTCCAGGCCTCTTGTTTTGTGATATTTCTCTGTTTGACCAAAATAGTGCATCATCTATAGCTGCTGTCCTTTTCCTTCTCTCCAGATGCCCCTCTGTGTCAGCTTCCCAAGTGGGATGGGGTATATTACCAGGCACAAGATCTCTATGGATAGAAAGACTGAGGAGTGTTGACTGGAAGATATAAGACCTCATCCAGACCTTACACATGGATGTGTAGACACTTCTGGGCAAAAGAAAGAATCAGAGGTTCCCCCATATGGAGGACCGTGTAGACCAAATGCCATGTTATTTCATGGAAAAGGTCTGTATACCTCCCATTCTTTCTCCTTATCTACTCAGTGGCCATTTTTCCTTCCAAACTTCAACCATCATAATCAGTTTCCTCTCTGTTCTTTATAACCCTCTGAAATATTCTCTTTTTCTGTCTAACCCTGGTGGGAGTACAAGTCCTCCTCCTTTGAATTCCCTTTAGATTGGGTCCCAGTCAACCTCTGTAAGCTTCCATGGTTGTTTCCCGACATCCTGTCGATAGGGACAGGAGACAGGGAAATACTGGGTAGAAGATAGTGGTTTCCTGGCGAAGGCCCCACCCTCAAGCCTGAAGACCCACAGCCCTAAACGAGAAGAGGCATTCCTGTTTTCACACCCAAAAAGTAGCCTTTTGACCCACCATGCCCCGTATCCTGCACCCATATAAACGCCGAAACCCAAGCTCCAGAGCAGACCAGCAAGCCAGCAGACCAGCAGACAGAAGTCAGAACAATGCAGCAGAGAAAGGGAGAAGAGGAGGAACATCTGAACACTGAGAGGAGTTCATCTGGGGGTGGAGGGAGAGGAATCTGGCCGCTGGACAGCCCAACTCCAGGGGAGGATCGCCTTCCCCTCCACCCTCCACTTCTGGCTCCCCATCCATCTCACCGAAAGCCACCTCCACCGCTCAGTAAAACCTCGCCTTCATTCTTTGAGTCCATGTGTGACCTAATTTTTTCCAGGACACTGGACAAGAGCTTGGGATACAGAAAGTTGTCATACTGGCCCTTTGCCCTTGTGAAAAGGCAGAGGGTTAACTGAGCTGGTTAACACTCAAGCCATCTGCAGGTGGCAAAGCTGTAGGAGCTTTGTAACACGAGGGACGCAGGCACCCACCCCTGGAACCAGCCCAAAGCGCTCAGCCCAGCCTCTGCACTTGTCCTTCTGCATGCTCCCCATCCCTCAATGGGTTTGAGTGACCCAACAGGCGAGCCACACCTCTGTCACACATCCTGCAAGGGGCACTGGGGAAGTCTCTCATTTCACTATCATCCTCCACCCCTAGGTGACAGGAGTGTGTCTATTTTTCTTTGCCACACAGGTTGCACAGTATAATCATTTTACATTATGCACTGTCCTGCCCCATTTATCAATTCCTGAATCACTGAAACATGAAGAATCCCAAAGTTAAATCATCTCTAATTCCATGTGTATGGCGGATTGAAGACTGCCCTATATAATTTATCTTTGGTTCCAATTTAAGAATTTCTGCTAACAGGATTGTTCTAACATCTCCTGTTCAGAACTCCGAGTTCCACTCACTTTCCACACCCTGACACTGCTTTGTAACTCACTCAGCTATCTTTCACCAAGTAAGGTTGAGTCACTGCACAGCCAAAGAACAACATAATAATGTGCACAGATGAACATGTATCTCAATTACTTTGTTACATGCGTTAATACTTACCATTTTAGCAAAACAATGGTCTAATAAAATGATGACTTTTATGTCATTCTAAGGCCAGGTCTTCCTGACTCTACTATTTGGTTTTAATAGCATATATAAACAAAATGGTCCTATATCTGCTTAGTGGTATAACAACAAAATCCACTAGCAATTCTCATATTTTAATCATCACTTGGTATTAATATCAATGTGTTGCTGGTCCTAAGAATGTCACACAAATCTGACGATGAGCAATTCTTTCTTGCTACAGAGAGGAAAAAAAGGCATATTGATTTAAATTCCAGCAGGACTAGAACAGCAGGCTATAAAATGACCCCATGTGGTGTCTCAAAACTTATTTTCCCCCATATCTTTGTTCCTGGAAAATAATTTCCTCTACCTTTATTCGCCTCTCAAAAATTGCTTTTGCAGACTTGGTTAAGAGAAATGCATCCATTTTCTTCATCAAAACCATTATAGCAAGCTGAAGTATTTAGAGGAACAGCACTGCAGTTCACTTTGAAATGCATCTCAAAAATAAGATGGATTGCCTACAGGTAGCAGGATGGATAGAGGGATAGATATGAGATAAAGCAAGTGTAGCAAAGTGTTAATGGTAGAATGCAGGGTGGAAAGTATACAGGTTTTCAAAACTTTGTGATATGTCTGAAAAATTGTTATTATAAAATGTTAGGAAAAAAGATGATAAGACAGAGTCATTTAGCCACTGTCCTGGTTCACATGACAGCACCAGCCCTCCAGTGTGCTGCGGGATTTGCGTTACCCTGATGTGCAAATGGACAAGCCTTCATGTTGCAAGGATGTAATTAGGGCACCGGTTTAGAAATTTGGCAGTCAGTGCTAAAAGGGAGCGTTTTCTGCTTTGTGCTGTGCTCATCAAAAGACAAGATGAAACACTCTTGTCATGATATTTTTACATTGTAAACTGACGAAGTTTAAATTCAGCTGGCTCCAGCATGCTTTAGCAGGTTCAATTCTACTCATAAGAACAACAAAACTCACCCTTGCAATAAAGAAAAACTGCAATGAAGAGAAATGCTTACAGTGTCTTATGAGATATCATATATATATCCTTGATAATAAAAGTGTAGGTAGAAACAAACAAATGACAGCAAAATCCCATAAGAAACCATAATGACCAAGAATGGAAGGAAGATGTTAAGGAATAAGAGATAAAACTGAGTGTGAATACTGTCTAGTTCATATAGACGCATATAATCTATTGAAAGAGGTCATTATAAATTTCATATAGTATCTAACACAATAATGAATCTGAAATGTGTTCATGTGTGGTCTCTAATAATGCATCACCTTAATTAAAACCATAACGATTCTCTTTTCTCTGAATTTCATTTACAACAGAGAAGGCGGTATCTAGTCTGATGCACAAGCCAGTTACTGAAAGGAAAATGTTCTACTTTGAATCCCAGGGCCAATTATTGGTAATAGGAGAACACATCACCCTATTTAGTTACCTTTTTGAAAGGGATATGCTTTCCTTCTATCTTAAAATGCTTATTGTGATCAAAGACAGTGTCTAGACAAGCAATTGACCTTCTTATCATGACCTACAGTTGTCATTGTCATAACTTTACCTTGGGCAGAAATGGGGTGTGTGTGTGTGTGTGTGTGTGTGTGTGTGTGTGTGTGTATGTGCATATATATATATATATATATATAAAGTATGTCACATTAAAAAGTATTTGATGAGCATATAGCTCATTGTTCCTTCTTTTCTCCTTTAATTTTAAAACTTAACTGGTATTAATCATTTATATCCTTCAAACATCAAATATTTTCTATTTTCCTTTTTTCTAAATAAATCCTATTACAAAAGAGAAACTTGGGTGAAGATTTTAGAAACATCCCTACAAGACAAGAAGAAAAAAAACAAAATGAAAATCAAACTTGGTCAGTTTCCCATCAATGAGTAAAATGTCACAGACCATTTTGTTTGATGAAACTAAAATTTTTGGTCAAGTTTGTTTCACCTGATTAAACTTTTAAGATTTTTCAATCACAAACATCAGCATTAGAATTGGACGTGGCAGTTTTAAAAAAGAATCTAAATTTCTCTGCATCATCCAGTAATTTTAATACATCTGTGATGGTATTTTTAATAAAATGTTTTTCTTATAAATTTATTCTACTAAATATATTTATTAAATATTTATTTTTAAATACTTAATTGATTTTGTGTTCTAAGCAATCCTTGCATATTTAACTTCAAATCTATTACATATTGGATAGATTATTTAATATCTCCATTAAAATTACATTAACCTTAGTCAGCTCTTTCTTCCTCCTTTTGAAATGCTCTTCTATGGTTACCCCACCCCCATGTTAGGCTCCATGAGAGATTAAACTCCAGGTGGTGAATGAGTTTCCTAGGTGTTCACTTTGTCATGAGCAAAACCCTCATAGAGAGTATATTGCTGATAATAACATCAATCACCACTGAGTCAAATCACTCCCGTGTCTTTGGTGATATCTCAGAGGACAGCAAAATGGTCCAACACATTTTTTTATTGCTCTTCAAAATATGTATCTGGATGCCTCTGTCTCTCTCTCTTTCCCTCTCTTCTTCTGCCTTTCTCCCATCTTCTCTTTTCTCTGCCTTCCTTTCTCTTTCTCCCTTTCTCACTTTCTTTCAGTAATTTTAGAATCACCTAATAGAGTTTGTAGTTGAAATATAAGTTATGATTTTATCCTCATGATGAAATGATGTACCAAAGCATCTGTAATTATCCAATAATTATCCCATATTGCCTACGTATTTGCTCCAGTTACCTGAAAAAAATCATACAGGAGTTTGAATCATCTTAGCAATTGCATAAAATTGCCACTACACTGCTAGTCTAGACGTGCAAAGAGTATAACCTACAATTTGATAGAGAATAACACATTAGTTATACCTAATATCAAAATAGTCAAGCATTTCTTTTCTCTCTATGATGTCATTTTGTTTTGAAAAGTACATTGACTGCAGAGTAATTTTTTGTAACTACTTTATAATTTTTCCAAAATATGCTCCTATTGTCCTGAGAAGAAAGAGGAGGAGGAGGAGAAGAAGAATTGTGATCATTAAGATCATGAACAGTATTTGAATAACTATTGACTATGTTTTAAGAGCCTTCAAACAGAGAACCTTGTGGACCTGAAAAGAACTTTTTGAGATTTGCATATTATCTTAAAAAAAAAAAAAACTTAAAGCAATGAAAGCTGTGATAAGCCATTCACAGCACATACAGGGATAACAGTAACCTAGAAACACAATTACAGCCATTTTTAGACATTTCAATTAAATTCAGCTATGGCTCTATCTTAAGTTTTCCGATAATATTAAACAAAACTATCCATCAATAATTATTGCAGCCTTGAATATTTGATAAACAGGCTTTTGTTGTGATCATTTGAATACATTTTTGCCACATATTCCACATATCTCTGTTCTTCACTATGTATCCTGAGCAATAATTTGGAAATGAAGTTGGCATAATTAGCAGTTGCCCACCCCTTGCACCACTGTATCCATGACAATATAACATTGAGTGCTGATTGTGAGTGAACTGTGAACAGAAAGGCCACATGGTTCTCTCTTCTCTCCTAAATGAGCTATTAGAAGATCATGACCAAGGCTACTGGCAGAGTAAACAAGAACTGAAGGACTGCTGTAGGTGGCACCATCTGCAGCAATACAAAACCACCCTTCAACAATCTGCTAGGCAATTAGGGAGCTGGATGGGGTACACTTGCCTTAGTTCGAGTCATAAAAAATAGAGTAAAACAAAGTAACGTCTATGTTATTTAATCTGTTTGGTAACGATTGAGAGTAAATCTTTATTCCAAATAATTTTAGCACTACCACCAGTTGGATTGTCTTTTTAGAGCCCAAGATGCTGTAGCATCATTGGGCCAATTGAAGCTCAGATAAGTTGAAGGAGTTACAAAACATCCAGTCCCATTCGTGTTTGCATTTTCTTGTTCAGCAACATAAACAGATGCCAAGATAGTCCCAAGGTCCTGGAGGTCATTTTGGAGCAAGAAATCACAGATTTCTCCAGTTCCATTGACCCTTTCTTTCCCTATACAGTTTTGGCTTCTTCTTCTTAGGAGAGCTGTGATCTTTGAATCTTTTATAAATTTGTAACACTAAGAGTGGTCAATGCATGTTGTCGGGTTTTTTTAAAGCCTAAAGAAGGGGATTCTTTTCACAAATGTCTTTGACATAGTTGTAAAACTAAGGGAGGAATTTGGCATGGGCCAGTGTCTCTTTTGCTGAAGTATTATATATATATATATATATATATACACACACACACACACACACACACACACATATAATTTATGTATATAATTGTGACATACACACACACACACACACACACACACACACACGCTTTTTTTTTTTTTTTTTTTTTTTTTTTTGAGACATTCTTGCTCTGTCACCCAGGCTGGAGTGCAGTGGTGAGATCTCAGCTCACTGCAACCTCCATCTCTCAGGTTCAAGTGATCCTCCCAACTCAGTTTCCTGAGTAGTTGAGATTAAAGGCACGCCCCAGCATGCTGTGCTAAGTTTTAGTAGAGACGGGGTTTCGCCATGTTTCCCAGGCTGATCTCCAACTCCTGGCCTCAAGTGATCTGCTCACCTCAGCCTCTCATAGTGCTGCGATTACAGGCATGAACCACCGCACCCATCCTATATATGGATTTTTTTAATATCCTATAAGCTTCAATTAAGTTGGACTCATGATATGCATTAATAATAGAAAGAGGCAGAAATTGTCCCCGGTTCATTGGAACAATGGCTAACTATATGAATCACCCACATTTACAGATCTAGGGAAATAGTTCACCAGCCATGGGACAAGAAGAAACAGATGTCATCTGAGAGATAGGGCTGTCCCAGGAGGCTCAGGACTATGCTGCACAGGGATTTTCTGACCCTGTGGAACCCATCTCCAGTGAGATACTGCAGGGCAAATGAGGACCAGGGGATTCTGTGCTGCTGCAGAAATACTCTCTCTGGAGTCCATTCAACTGTGGAGAAACAGTATGTTTTTTCCCTCTGTCTCTCTTTCCCGGCTTCCTTCTTCCCTCTCAGCATAGGAATCTCACCTAAAAAAGTCAAACGTCTCTTTGAGCTTCTCTGGGAGATGTAAGTCTGGAGGCACCGACCAAGAGAAGAAAGGAGAACAGCCTCCAGTCCTGATCCGTGCTGAGGTCTTCAGGAAGGAGAATCTGGTGGGAGTAAGCAGAAGAGTTCAAGTCTTGCTTTTTCCTTTCCATTGAAGTGTAGACTCCTGTAGGGCAAGTCTGAATCTGTTTTGTTCAATACTTCATACATTATACATAACACACTGCTTGGTATGTAGTAGATACTTAAAACTATGCAGTGAATGAATCGAAGGGTGAATTAAGCATCCCATCTCTAAATGTGGGCTGACAGTGCACTGTCTCCCAGTCCCCCAACCTGATGAGTCATGGGAAGCGGTTCCTCAGGTCTCTGAGGGTCCTAGAGATTCTATAATCTATAGTTATGTTCTGCTTCATTTTTGTATTACTAATGTGGAGACAGAGCTTCTTCTTGTGCTGAAATTCCAGTATATTCACCTCAGCCTATCTGGTGCTGACAGTATTGGTGGAGAGGTTGATGACAGGCTACACAGTTTAGCCTCTCCGATTCAGATTGATGCTGAGAACTTCACCTCTGCCAAACCTTGCTGCCTTCTTCTCTTTTCATCTTTTCTTTCTGCTTGCCAGAGGGTTTGGGATAGTAAGAGAAAAAAATACCACATCTGTGGTCCAAACACTGTCTTTCTACTGAGTATTCCTTGCAGTGGGGCTCACTGCCATGGCGGGGCTCCTGTTGCAGTAGGAACTGCTGGAGGGAAAGGTGGAGTGAGCAGGACTGAAAGGCAGTGCAGAAATGAGAAGGAAGAGGAGAAAGAGGTGCAACCTTAGAAGACCAGGAGCTACCAAGTACAGGACAGGGTGATTATATTCACAATAAGAGTCTCATATCCTCTTCTCTGCAGTCACCACAGGGCTATGCCTGCTCCAAGGTCACACCATGCACTGCAAAGTTGGCTTCTGGGGCTTCATTTCAACAGTCCACTAATGCAAAAGGGAGAACTCATGTCTCTTTCTTCAACACTTGAACTCTGCAAATGTTTCTGAGATTGACCCAGTTCTTTCTTATCATTTTCCCTGAACATACAGATGTGTCTAGACAGTCCATCCCATTCAGCATCTGCTTTCTGCTAGAGTTATCCAGTTTTGCTCAATCTCTCCTGCCTGTCCAGAGCCTCTCTCAGCACCAACACAACAGCCCTCTGTCTGTTCTATTTTTGTTATGATCAAGCTGTAAAATAAAATGAAAATAAGTGGTAATGAATTACTTGGAGAATCCCATATTGTTAGTATTGATTAAATATTTGCTGAAACGTTTTCTCTGATGAGAAAGGGGAGAGGGATGATTGATTACCAACCCTGGAAGGAGTTATGTTGTGGCTGAAAGCTACAAGAGTTAAAGCCAGTCAAAATCTGGTTTTCAAGTCCGGAAGCTTCTACTTTCTAGTTGTGTGACTGAGACAAAGTACCTGATCTTCATGAGCCTCAGTTTGCTTTCCTGCAATGCCTGGGTAAATGATAGTTTCTCACCTAATCATTGTGTACAGCTCTATGCCTAGCACTGGTATGCATTTAGCATACACTGCATCTCCAGTATCAGTGCTTCCCTCCTGAAAGGAAAAAACAACTGTTCAGAACTCTTTTCTTGTGTTATTTCTATAAAGGTTCTAGTAAAAAAACAAGTTGAAAATCAAGGTGATTGCAAAGATGGCCATGGCAGCTACTGAACTAGTGTAGTATACAACAGGTGGGGTGAGAAATCAAACTATGTAATTTAACCACCTAAAAGTTTTAATCATCTTTAAGTATCTGTCCTTAAACCCAATCTCAATGTAATCTGCCTCAAGTACACTAAACTGTTTTAGACAATCCTGTCCATTCAACTAATATTTAGCTGAAGTAGATGTTAGACATCACGTTTGGCACTTACTGGAGCCATTTCATTTGGTGATAACTAAGAAATTATAATCCTTGCTCTAAAGAGTTCAAATGGAGAAGCCTCAAGCGACACATATGCAATAGATTATGATACCATGTATTAATAGCTATAATAAAAGTATGAAAAAACTGTCATTGAAGGTTGAATTAATTCAACCTTTCAAATTCTCAGTTAAAATGACAGTTGGAAGCCTAGATGCATTATGACAAAAATAACTTATACTACCAATTTGCGGAAATGTATTTGGAAATGGCAAAATCTGAGCCAGCCTGATTAATGGCCATCAAGCTGGGTCAATAACAATGAATCAATACTAAATAAAAAGGATGCTCAAGATCAATGAGAGGTAAGACTTGTGATTATGCCTAAATCACTCCCCTTCAAAGTGCTTTTCCAACATCCACTAATTAATCTTTATTATATTGTGTTGAGAATGATAAGTATCATTATCCCCAAATAACATTTTGAGGCACTGGGGTTTAGTGCCTTTCCCAGGAGATGCCCAGTATGAGACCTGAGCACTTGCTCAGAGTCAGGAGATCTAATCAGCTCTTGATATTCTATCTTAGGAGGCACCTTTGGTTAAGAGCATCAAAAGCAGAATCTGTGATGTGTGACCTAGAGCCCCAGCTCCATTCTTCTGTAGATGGGTGACTTCGGATGAGTTAAAGTCTTTGAGCTTCAGTTTCCTCATTTATTGAAAGACATTGATGCCTTTCCATAAAAGGCTATTTTAATGTTAGAATGAGTTAATGCTTATCAACCCTTGGAAAATAATAAGGGCTCAATAAATAGCAAGCATGGTTGTTGCTGCTGTTGTTATACTATTTTTGCAAACATTGGCCATGAACCGGGGTTTACCAGAGGATGGGGCCAGCTAGGAGACGCGCACAGCAGGATTGGGCGCTGCCTTTTGGGATGGAAGGAAACCAACGCAACTCAAGTACTCGCTATGTGCCAGCCATTGTTTAGGTGGTTTGTGCTTTGGATTTCAAATTGTTCTTCCTTTTATTCCTCACAACAATCCTGCAATGGAGCAAGTGGAGATAAAGCCCAAGCCTGGGCTCTTCCCTCTGGCACATGGCAGATTCTGCTGTCCTGGGGCAGATGGAATAAATGGTGAGAGGATGGTCCCTGCTGCAGTGGTGGAAAGCAGAGGAGAATCCAGGGCAGTGGTGCTTAGGAACTCAGACGGGTAGGCAGGTAGTCTAGCCCCAGGAAGTCCATCAGCAAGGGTGAGACAGATGTTAAGCTGGACCCCAGGGAGCCTTCAGGAGAAGAATGCGAGAACAGCAGAGCAGATCTTCCATCCCAAGACTAGGGGATTAGGAAGAATATGAGAAATATACACCTGGGGCCTAGAGAACTATAGTAAAATGCAGAGATGACAGCAAGATCCAAGGGCAGAGGGCAATGCCTCTTCTGATAGGCACAGATAACAGAAATGAAGGCCAAGGTCAGAGCAGGAACATTACCAAGTAAACTTGACATCAAGTAGGGTTCTTATTTACTTTTAGCCACTGGATCTGGTTTGTTATTAATTTATTACCTCTTGGCTCCAAACACACCCTTCAATACATGCTCTCTGATAACAGAATCCTTTTAAATATTTCTCCTTTAAAGTGAGCACAACCTTTAACCTTTCTCTGTAAAGGGTGCTGAAGGAAGATCGCAAGAACAATTTACAGGGCTGGCTGGAGAGCTTGGCAGTGTAGGTAGACAGACAAACGTTTCCTGAGCCCCTCCAAGCACCACCGTCAGGTAAAGCCTGGCCCAGCCACAGGCCCAGAACACAGTCCTTCTATGATTTTGCAGTTACTCATCCAATAGAATTCGTAAGTACTTCTATTAAACTTCTTTTCAACCTAGTTTATGGCTTCTATCTCCAGATTCTACTTGTTATATGACAACTCCTTTTTTCATTTGAAACTTTACCTGAAACCCAGTATACTAGCATGACATCCAAACTCTGTAAGGCCCGTGTGACCTGCCTCCTGCCTTCTCTCTGACATACTCGTAAGTGCTCTTGGTCCCTGAATACACAAGGCTTCCTTCCTGGCTTAGCTCTCTGCAGTCTTCAGACCATCTGCCTAGAAAACCCTCCCCAAGAACTTCCTGGCAGAGCCACCGCCCTCTCCTCAGGCAACACCCTATCTAAGGCAGCCCCTCAAATCACTCTTTTTATAAGTGGTTAATCAATGTTTATAGCACTTATCACTCACTGAAATTGTCTTATTTGCTCTTACCTCTACGAGCTCCCCCGCCAATGACCTGCACTCCACAACCCCATCCTCCTGGCTCTTGTCCAAGAAGTAGAGGACAAGGACTCTACCTTGTAGATTGCGTCACCTATATCCCACCAGCATCCAGCACAGTACGTGGCCCCTGGAGGGGCTCAGTAAACTTTTATCAGGTGAAAGAATGCCAAATGGAGAGCTCTGATAGAAGCCTCCAAGCCTAAGCCTCAGTCCTCTTCCCTCCCTCCACATCTCGATTCTTCTGTGGCCACTAAGGCACTTTAGTAAGACAACAGGATGTCCAGGAACTGTACTAGGGAATAGAGTTGGAAATCCTTAATCCCAGCCTCCCTTGAAATCATGATGTTTCCTTGAGCCCACAAAGTGGCAGTGGGCTCTGGGTCCGGGGGGAATGCAGAGAACCTGGGGACCAGCCTGCATGACTGGTGATCCCAGGAGCCCTGCCAGAGGAATAGAAACTCAAACTCCTGCTTCTCACTATGGCAGACAGACTGTTCTCTAATGTAAGTGAGAGCCTGCGTGTGCCCTTTACTTGTATTTTTGCTTTTTTTTTTTTTTTTTTTGTCAATGGGAGATTTTAAAATAAAACGCCTCTACACCTAGAATCATAAGAGTCAGTGCAGAAACAGACCTTGGCATCACCCAGTGAAACCTCCTATTCAATTTACCTTTTTGCCATCCACTTTTGGGAACTCTAGTAATTACTTATTTCAAACAACAGTGAAGCAGAGACTTTCCCCTGCTTTCTGGACTATCTAGAAGCAGGCACTGATGGCTGTTCTGGGAGTTGGGGTGAAAGGATCACTTCAATAGCAGAGGCAGTTCTGACCACAAAGAAAGTGAAAACAAGAGCTGACTGCAGAGGATGTCAAAAAGAAAGGAGAGGAAGGAAGCAGCTCAGTCCTTTGGGTGAGCCCTGGAGGGAGTGTTTAAAGAACTTGTAAAATCAGGGCCTTGTCTTGACCAACCCCACTCCCTTCCAGCAGGCCCTGGAGTCTAAACCCAGAGGCAAAGCAAAAATAATAGGAAGGGCTAACCCAGATAAGAAAGAAAAAGGCAGACTGTGGAAAGAGCAGAGGCTTTCTGGACTAAAGACTCGGTTGCACCTTGTACCTCTCTGGAGATGCTCCTTGTGAAAACTGCCTTTCTAGGGCCAGGAAATTGCTGATGACTCTTCTCCTATGCAAGAAAATTCAAGAGAGTGAGCCGCAGAAGTTTTTAATTTATTAATCAAATAAGTAATATCTAGCAGTCGATATGTTCTTGGTGACTGTAATTTTTCAGCTCTTTCCATGGACCTCCATAGAAGATGAATTACGTTATATATAATCACAGATTTGACTTACAAATTAGAAGATTATTTAAGGCGTAGTAGAGAAAAAGCATTTTTTTTTTCTTTTTTGCCATAGCTATCAAGTTTACCTCTAGGCAGTTTTTATGAAATACAACAGGATATCTTTAGTAGCTTTGATCTCCTTCGATGATAATGGCATTATTATTTCTAGTGATTAGCACTGATAACAGCTAACATTCATTGATCACCATGTTCCAGACACTACACTTCACTCTTTACACACATACTACTCACAAAAATCCATCAAGGTAGACAGTATTACTATCACAATTTTCGAGATGAAAACAGCCATCAGTTCCCCTAAGTAACTTGGTCAAGGTAGTTAATAGGTGAGAAGAATGGAATAAAGACCCTATATTGCCACCTATACTCTGAAAACCCATTATTCTTCTTGACATATACCACCAGCCATGCAGTCAGGAAGTGGGAATTCTAGGGATACGGTATACACAAGTTCAGAAGTATGTGAAGAACCAATGCAATGATATCTAAGAAGAAATTCCATATGACTGGAGAGTCAAATGGGGGCAAAATCAGTGGGGAGTATGAAGTTGAAGGAGTTAGAAGCCAGGTTTTGAAGATGTCATGTATAGCATGAAAGGTGTTTAATTTTTATCCTAAAAGCAATCGGGATATTTTGCATTTTGCATATTGAGCAAGGCAGTGTGCTATTTACACTTTAATTCTGGAAAAAATGCTACATTGAAAAGGAGGAAAATTGGATATTGAACTGGTCTCCTGGAGGGATGGTGTGGACCTGAACTGAGACAAGGGCTATGGGAAGTGAGAAGCAAAGCAACAGACCCAATCTCTCCTCTGAAGGAGGCAGACTCAGTTGAACTTGGGGATTCATTGCATGCAGGAGGATGGGAGAGAAAAGAATCAAGGGCAACTGCCGTGTTTTCAAGTCGGACAAAAAGAAGAACAACGATGGCATTTAGAGTAATGCACTGTTTTGCAGCAAAGTGAAATGGGAAACTTACAAGTTGAATTTAGGACATGTGAGTTTTGAATGTTTATTGCCTCAAGATCAGTGAAGACAGAAAAATACAATCTAGGTATTAGTGCAGCAGAAGTGGGAAGCCCTTTATCTGGACATGAACAGTGACAGTATCCATAGGTATAATTTGTAGTCTATTGTCACAAAAGTCCATATCTCTAAAATGGAATCTAGTTTTCAAAATGAATGAGGAAATAAACCCATGAAAAGCAAAACAGCCTTGTAATGTAAGTAAACAATGTGTTCTAACTTAAATGAATACAAATGAAAAGTAAAAATAATCACACTGTGCACCCCTCAAAGATCCACAGCAAGCAAAATGCATTTTGTCATAGTGGGGTGGCAGTGAAGTGTTCAAAAGCACCATAAAAGTAGAATTCTCCAAAAAGTAATGCAGGTGTCTAGGTCAAATGCAAATAAGGAGCTATGCAAATTGAGTTATACTTGACTACAAAATCAGATGCTTAAAAACATTTCAGGAAAGTGAAGTTTTAGTCTCACAAAATTCACCCGGTCCTCATTATAATACGTTTCCCATTTGTGCCATTCATTCAATGCACTAAATGCATGATGGAGCTCCAGTTAAGTAGATTTAGAAGCTGATTATACTGCATTAAATGTATTCACTGCAATTTTAGGGAGTTTTATTCCTTTAAAAGGATTACTAAACCAAGAGAAGTAGAAAGTAAGACAGAAAATAAAATACCCTTGGTGATGCTGTAACACGATCAGAAAATACAATGGCTTTATGATATCATGTAAGAACATACGTTCTCACTTATCTGATTTGAATAACTAAAGAATACATTTCAATTTTATTAATTGCTTTTACACTGTACTTGACACCTTCTGTATACATGATTAGTTCATCCCTTGAGACTTCATTTACTTTAGAAATACCTATTTTTTGTTATGAATTTATGTTGTTTTCTTTCAGAATACATAGGTGGTCAACAATTTTTTTTTTTTTTTAATTACCAGAATGGACACTCTTGTAGCTGTTTTAAGAACTGGGTTCAACCTTGGCTCCGCCGTGAAGAATAGATTTCACCAATCTTGTCCTTAATTAGTTTCCTGATTTCTAACATGAGGATACTGAATTACACTGAGTGAACTCTAAGTGTCTCCTAGGTTCAAAATATATATGATTTTGGGAAAAGGCACTCGGATGTCATTTTTTGATGTTGCCTTCAGTCAGCTTCTATTTAAAATAGAAAAACTACCAAAATGCAATGATTGGAATTACGAAACTATTCATATGAATGCATTTATGAATTGAATCTCCATAAAGTATACTGTATACTAGCCAAAGTTACCTAAAATTCAATAGTTTGCAATATAGTAAATTCCATTTGTTTCCAAATAAGCCTAGAAGGGAAGTAGCAGAAGAGAATAATTGACAAGAAAAGAGAATTTCAACGTGAATCAAGTCTATCATAATTTTCTATAGCATGAGTAGCCTGGCCAATGTACATTGAGAAGTACCCTTTCAATAAGACATTTTTAAAATATAAAGTAATCCCTTAAATAGGACATAGGAGCATCAGTTTGCATGTATGATAGGTAAAAGGGAATTTTTTAATCAATGCCCTACAGTTTTAAAAAATTAATACTATTATAGCAATGATAATATTACATTGTAGGGCTATGTCCTATTTTATAACAATTATTAAATTTAAAAAGGCAGTTATAATAAATGCAAAATAATTTTCAAAACATAAGTCCTCATACCCACCACCCACCATGCTGCGAAGGAAGAAACTCCAGACAGAATGAGCAACTTGTCCAACTTCACATTGTTCATAAACAGCCAACCCAAGATTCTGTTGATTTTCTCATTCTTCAAATATTTGCTGAGTACCTTCTGGGCACATTGATAGTTCCTCCTCTTCCATTTTCTTCATTTTCTTCTTCAGCAATTCACCAATTTGTCTTCAGTTTATGCCTCCCTTTTCCTCCATGTTTTCTGACTTTTTGTCTTTTTGCTCTACATTTTGGTGGTTTTCTTTGTCTTTAAACATTTTCTTTCAACTTTTTCCTGTCTTCTTTTAGTTTTTTGGCAAGGATATTTCAAATGTACAAGAGCTCTTTCTTGTTTTCTGATAGCTCCTTTTTAATAGCATCCTGATTTGGTTTTACAGATGTAAAATTTCCTTGGTTTTTTATAAATATGGATTTCAGATTTTTAAGTTATTCTCTGTTCCTGAGTCACTTCATTATCCTTTTGATCAGTTTTCCTATATGTGTGAATTATTTCCTCAAATGCCTGATGATCCTCAGGTATTTTTTCACATTAAAAAATTAAGCAATAGAAAGACTTACTGAGGGCAGTTGTTTATTAGCTGGAAGCTTTAATTCAGCAGGAATGGGCATGGACTCGATGTTATACTGGAGGTAGTCTTCCTCAAATGCCAGAATGAGGAGGATTTTCTCAAGGTGACTAGCCTTCACACTATCTAGTCTGCTTTTCTGTAACAATATCTTCCAGTTTTACAAACAAAAACAAAACCCTAAACCCCAAAACTCTTTGTTGTTGTTTTGACTGGGGAATAAACATGTAGCAGTCAGGTATTTTTCAAGAAGGAGTAGGAAATAAGGGCTGACAGCTGTGATATATGTAGACTAATAATACCTCTAAAATGTCTCTGATTTCTATTCTACTTCTCACTTGCATCCCCTGGTTGGGGTTCTCTGATAGGCAGGTCAATTTTTCTTCCTATTACAGGAATCTCATTGTTGATACTTTAAGTTGATGTTTCTTCCATTCTATTTTCTCAGTTAATATTCTTCCATCTGTGTTTTTTTCTTCCAAGAATTGGTTGACATCTGCAGGTAGAAAGATATTCACTGTTTTGGTAAGATTGTGCCATTTTTATAAAATTTACTTTTTTAAAATGTATTTTAATAGACATAGGCTAGTTGTTGAGACTGATTTTGCTTTAGATAGTACCTTCTTCTGTAAGCTAATTCCGACAGGCTTATGGGGCCTTCATATAGGGGCTGAATGTTGGAAATGAAACCCAGCACTTAAGTTTGCAATCTGCCCTATGCAGTAAAGGAAGTGGATTACTTCCTGATTCAAGTCTTGTACTTCCTTGTTGAAATTCCAACTAATCCCTACAACAGTCTTGGGATAGATAAGCTTCTTGTTTTCAAATTATTTGCAGGACAAAGATGGTTGACATACCCTGGGATCGGCGTAAGATCCAGCATTTCTGGGGTTGATTTAGTCTCCACTTTCCTAGGTGCTTTTCTATTTCTTCAAAATTAACTTTTCTGTTTTTCAAAAGAATAGATTTCCAGAAGCCATGTGCCATGTCACGATATTTATTTAAAGGAAAACATACATTAGACAGCACATTTGATGATTCTGTTTGGTTTCGTCTGTTGGCTTGTTAGCTATCACTCTTTAACTTAGTGGTTGCTTTAGGGTTTGTAGTATATACTTTAACTTGTCACAGTCTACCTCCAAGTGATATTATATCACTTCAGATCTAGCCTAAGAACTTTACAATAGTACACTTCCATTTCCCCCTCCTGACCTTCGTGTTAGTGCTGTCATATATTTCACTTGTATATTTATTATAAACTTGACTTTACATTATTTTTGCTTGTTTGTTTAAAGATTTAATTATACTTAAAAGATCTGAATAAGAAACTTCTATTCTGTTTTTTCCTTTGCAGTTACTGATATTGGCAGTTTCCTTTCCTTTGAGCTGATCCATATTTCTATGTGATATAATTCTCTTTCTGCCCTAAGGACTTCCTTTAACATTCTTAAATTGCTGATCTGCTGGTGATAAAATTCTGTGAACCTTTTATGTATGAAAGTAGTCTTTATTTCAGTTTCATTTTTAAAGATATTTTCACTGTCTAGGATTGTAGATTGACCTTTTTTTTTCTTTCTGTACTTGAAAGATGTTGCTCCATTTCCTTCTTACTTCTGCTGTTTCTGATGGGAAATCTCCTGTTATCCTTATCTTGTTCTTCTGTACAGTATGTATCTTACTTTTCCCTCTGGCTGCTTATAAGATATTTCTCTTTATCACTGGTGTTGATAAATTTGATTATGTGCTTTGGTGCAGCTTTCCTCATGTTTCATGTGTTCAGTGTTCATTGAGCTTTTTAAATCTGTGAGTTTATAATTTTCAGCAACTATGGAAAATGTTCGGTCATTATTTCTTTGGATGTATGTTCTTCTTCCTTACTCCTTCAGAGACTCCAATTACACATATATTAGGCCACTGCAATTTGCCCCACTGATACTTTGTTTTTCTCTATTTTTTTAAATCTGTATTTTATTTTTAATAGTTTCTATTGTTGTGCCTTCAAGTTCACTGATCTTTTGTTTACAATGTCTAATGTACCATTAATAGCATCCAGCATATTTTTTATCTTGGACATTGAAGTTTTCAGCTGTAAAAGTTTGATTTGGGTCTTTCCTACATTTTCTATGTTCCTACTTAATTTTTTAAATACATGTGATATGGATAGAATAGCACATTTTGTGCCTTTATTTGCTAGCTCATGTCATGCCTTTATTTGCTAGCTTTAACACCTTTGTCAGTACTGAGTTGGCTTTAATTGATTGATAGTTTTGCTTTTTTCGTAATCAGTCATTTCTTGTTGGATGCTGCATATTGTGACTATGATCTTATTGAAGCTAGGTGATTTCGTGTTTCTATAAATATTTTGAAACTTTGTTCCAGGATGTAGTTATTTGGAAGTACTATGATCATTTTGAGTCTTGCACTTAAGCTTTCTTATGTGAGATCAGAGCTGTGCTCAGCCTTGGACTAATTTTTCCCACTTCTGATGCAAGATCCTCCTAAGTATTCTATCCAATGCCTCATAAATCCTGAGGTTTTCCAGCATGGCTGATAGGAACAGGCACTATTCTCAGACTTGTCTGAATATTGAACAATGCTGTTTCTAATCCTTTTAGGTGGTTCCTTCCTTGATATTGGGTAGCTTCCTCACATGCATGGGTACATCAATATTTGAATGCTAGAGGAGAAACCTCTGCAGTTCCCTGGAATTCTCTCTGTGTGCAGCTCTCTCTTCACTAGTACTCTGTCCAGCAAGCTCTGGCTGTTTCGGTTTTACCAGTGTCTCAGATCCATCTCCTCAATTCCAGGAGGATGCCAGACTCTTCCCAGGTCCCCTTTTCTGCACTATGGCTTGGAAACTCTCTCCTGGGCATAAACTGGGGCAATTGTAGGACTCACATTGTTTGTTGTCTTTCAGGGATCACTGAATTTCACTGCCCAGTGTCCAGTGTCCCACAAAGCATGTTTCATATATTATATCCATTTTGTGGTGGTTTCAGGCAAACGGGTAAATCTGATCTTTGTTACTCCATCTAGAATGATTGAATTATGTTCTGATTGTACCTAAAGGACATGGCAAGCCCCTAGAGGAAATGACAATGTGGCACATAGCACAAAAGCAGCAGAACTTGGGGACATAAAGGAATCAAAAGGGCTATGACAAAGAATGGCTTTTAATTAACTCATGTGAGTGTGTGACTAAAGGTCTGAGGAGTCGAGGCAGTAGGAAAAACTACAAAATTGGGCTTTCATGACATCCTCAGTTTCAAAAGGATGGGGACTCAGAAACTAAAACTGATTTTTTTTTGTGCAAAATAAGAACAAATACTTCCTGATGACAGCTATTTCAGAACACAAAGTGCAATAGATAGACAGAAAATAAAAATAGATAACATGTATAGAGTGCTTAGCGAGGCACTATTATAAGGTTTAACAAGTATTAAGTCATTTAATCCTTTCAACAACTCTATGATGTCAATAACAGTATTATCCCCATTGTACAGGTGAGACATCTGAGACACAGAGTTTAAATTTTTACCCAAGATCAAATGACTACAGAATGGGAGAACCAATATTTGAACTCAGGAAGTACAGCCCCAGAACCTGAATTCTTAGCTACCCGCACTATATTCACTTTCAAGCCAGACGAATAGAGGGAACTCCTTCTTCTAGAAGAAACAGTTAATTTTTCATATTACATCGTAGGTATTCTGCAGTAGGATAATATTATTCTGCTTTTGGTCACTCAGCCTCTACCTTCTACTTCTCTGAGGAATCTTCACCTTTAAGAAATGAACATGTTGATTCAGTTCAAGGGGAAAAAGAGACTCAGAAACCTCAGAGGCAATGGTTCAAAATGTAGCGCTAAGCGGACATACAAGGAGCATATTTTCCAGAGGACAAGGTCAAGAGCACCTGAAAATGTCTCCATAATGTGTATTTAGACAGTGTATGTCACAGCGACTCCACTATTGCAGAGTTCTAAGACCTTGTCATCTTTATTTGGACTTCAAATCTGGTATTGGGTAGCATTAAAAAATTAAGGTGATGTAAAATTAACATTTTACTAAGAAATTGCAGGGAGGCTTTAAGATAATTGATGTCACACTATGATATGAGATTGCTGTAATTTTAAATTATTTACCAAAATTGGGATATAACTGGAGCTCATTGCAGCATAATTTTTCCATTTAAACAATGACATATCTATATATGGGGGAACATACTTTACATCTGACTTTTCTCACACTGATTAATACTCTTTCTGCTGTAACTGTCTAGCCCAGAACAAACAGGACCTTTCCAATTAGTACTGGTGTTTCTCCTGAATAAGTCTACATCAATGAGAACCCCAGATGTGAGTGCTAGAAAGTGTGTTCCAGGGCAGCTGTAGCAGTAATTCTGCTCATGAACTCTCTGAGTTCCCCCTGCCTCGATCCTCCCGCCTCTTCTCTTCCCCACCTCCATTTTGCTCCCTTGGTGATACCATTTAATTTCATGGTACCAAATGCTAATTTTTATAATGATGATCTTCCAAAGTTTATCTTCCACCAAAACCGCTTCCTGATTATCAAACTACTTCTATAAACCTCTACCTGGATGCCCAATAAGTATTTCAAACTCAGCACGTAAAAGCTAAACTCCTGAGCTTCTGCCCCAATCCACTCTCCTCATCTTCTCCATCTCACTGAATGAAAAACAAATCTGCATAGATATTCAAGACAAACGTTCTGGGGAGTAATCCTCATTCTTTTTTTCTTACATCACACTTTGAATGTATCAGAAATTCCTCTGGTATCTGACCACATATCATTAGCTATGCTGCTACCCAAGTCAGCACCATCTCTAGCCTGGATTATTGGAATGCCCTTTAATAGGTGTCCTTGATTTCATCCTTGTCCTCCTACAACCTATAAGAGTACCCAGTGTGATCCAGTTATAAAAATGGTAGATCATGCTCATCTTCTGCTCAAAGGTGTTATACATATATATATATATATATGTCTTATACATCTAGTTATGTATATATAGCTATATATACACATCTAGTTTTATACATTCTATACATTTTATACTTTTATACATTTATACATTTTATACTTTTATACATCTAGTTATGTATATATATAGTTATATATAGCTATATATATTTCAGTATAACATATACATATTGTAGTATTTTATATATATAGAGAGAGAGAAGTATAACAAATTATTCTTAGTGATATCCCAATTTTGGTAAATAATTTGAAATTAATAACCTCTCTCTTAGAACAAATGCAAATGTCTTATAATGGCCTAAGGAGCATTAAAAAATGGGCATCATTTCTTTTCAGATCTCCTCTTCCCCAACAGTACTGCCAGAAGAATATAACGTGAGCTACATGAAAGAAGTACAATTTTAAATTTTCCAGTAGCAACATTAAAAAAAAAGTATAAAACAGATGCAATTAACTTTAATAATCTATTTTATTTGACATAATATATTCAAAATATTGTTTTCCAACATTTAATCAATACCAATTGCATACAATATAGTTTAGGTTTTTCTTTCGTTACAAAGTCTCTGAAATCTGGTGTGTCATTTGTGTGTACAATATACCTCCATTCAGGCTAGCCACATTGCAAGTGCCCGATAGCTATATGTGGCCAGGGACAGTGCAGTTTTACAACAACTTCTCAGTGCCTCTCACTAAAGCAGGCATGCTCCCACCTCTAGGCCTCACAGACGTTGCTCTTCCTTCTATCTGTAATACTCTTTCCTTTGAATCTCTTCATCGTTCTTTCCTTCACCCTTTTCAAAACTTTGTTCAAGTGTTTTCTTTTTAGTAAGATCTTGCCTATCCACAACATTCAAATTCCAGCCTCTTCCAACTATAACATTTCCTATCAGTATTTCTTGATTTATTTTCTCCATTGTATTTAACACATTCTAGCAAATTACATAATATCACACACACACGCAGGTTCTTACATCAGATTTAATCTGACACTAAGCTCTCATGCAACTAGACTGGTAGGAAGTTTCATTACATTATTATTATTGGAGTTCCTTCCTTCCACTCCAGAGTTGTATGAAAGTCCTGGGAATGGTGGCAACTCATAATGTATTAAATTGATTCCAGAGCTGCCTTGCTACAATTACGTACAGCTGACCCTGCCAACTTGGGGCCCTGGTGTCTACAGTCTACAATCGCTGAGTTCATTTCCTGGGTTTCCAGGTTCCCTAGGAATCAGGTCTGTCCCACCTCCCTAGATTTCTGCACCAATTTTCCTTACTCAGAGAAATTCAGGCCACCATCTTCTTCCTAGTCCTTGACAATTTCCCCTAATGTTTTCCTATCACCTCTCCCAGTGCTCACAGTATTTGCCTCTTTCTCTTCACCTTAACATATCTCTTTAGTGACTTTAACTTTAGGAAACAACATCCTTAATGTCCGAAGGAGAGTGAGGATTGGGCTGGGGTGATCATGATGGATGGTGGACAGGACTTACAGACAAGCTTTAAAATGGAAACTCTTGAGTCAAAAGCCCGATTATCCCCTCTTGGACTGGACAGGGAGAGATGGGAGTAAAAATACAGTAAAAATAAGATCTGTTGGTATTGTAACAAAGTCTTGACACAACCATAAGTAAGAATTGTGGGAGATTTTAGAATATTTTGATTTTTTAATGATTCATGTTTTTGTTATGCCTATTTATTATCAGGAAAGCCTCCAAATTAAAACCATTTCAGTTATACTATTTTGATGCCAGGAAAATAAGGAGCCTGGCAGTAGTGTCACATGGTAGCAGCATACAACAGGAACTATAAAAATGTATGCATATAAATATACATGGGTACATACAGATATACATACAGGTTTTGAGAAGAATGGAACCCAAAGAAATGCTTTTACAGTGTTGGTGGGCATGTAAATTAGTTCAACCATTGTGGAAGACAGTGTGGCGATTCCTCAAGGATCTAGAACCAGAAATACCATCTGACCCAACAATCCCATTACTGGGTATATACGCAAAGGATTATAAATCAGTCTACTATAGAGACACATGCACATGTATGTTTATTGCAGCACTGTTCACAATAGCAAAGACTTGGAACCAACCCAAATGCCCATCAGTGATAGACTAGATAAAGAAAATGTGGCACATATACACCATGGAATACGACACAACCATAGAAAAGGATGAATTCATATCCTTTGCAGGGACATGGATGAATCTGGAAACCATCATTCTCAGCAAACTAACACAGGAATAGAAAACCAAACACCGCATGTTCTCACTCATAATCGGAAGTTGAACAATGACAACACATGGACATAGGGAGGGGAACATCACACACTGGGGCCTGTCGTGGGGTGGGGGGCTAGAGGACAGATAGCATTAGGAGAAATACCTAATGTAGATGACGGGTTGATGGGTGCAGCAAACCACCATGGCATGTATATGCCTGTGTAACAAACCTGCATGTTCTGCACATGTATCCCAGAACTTAAAGTATAACTAAAAAAAANCAGTGATAGACTAGATAAAGAAAATGTGGCACATATACACCATGGAATACGACACAACCATAGAAAAGGATGAATTCATATCCTTTGCAGGGACATGGATGAATCTGGAAACCATCATTCTCAGCAAACTAACACAGGAATAGAAAACCAAACACCGCATGTTCTCACTCATAATCGGAAGTTGAACAATGACAACACATGGACATAGGGAGGGGAACATCACACACTGGGGCCTGTCGTGGGGTGGGGGGCTAGAGGACAGATAGCATTAGGAGAAATACCTAATGTAGATGACGGGTTGATGGGTGCAGCAAACCACCATGGCATGTATATGCCTGTGTAACAAACCTGCATGTTCTGCACATGTATCCCAGAACTTAAAGTATAACTAAAAAAAAAAAAAAAAAAAAAAAAAAAAAAAGAGTAAGAAAATGCTGTAGAAAGGAAAGGGAAGCAAATAGATGCTCAAGAGAAAAGGAAACCTGGAGGATGAAGAAAGCAGAAATCTGGGGAAAGAATAAACAAACAACCTGATTTCTGGTTTGGGAGAGGGGAGGAAAAAGGAAGGACATTGCATGAGATGCCAAGTCAGGGCCAGGAAGAGTTTCATGAAGGAGATGTATTGCAATGACCTATGTGCCATACACTGCATTTTTAGGATACTGAATTGCTTGAGATCTTACCACTAAATAACAGAGAGGGAAAAAGTGAAAAACTTTACGGGCTATCTCCTCTGTGCTAGGTAATTTTGCATACAATATTCCCTTTCATCTTCACAATAGCACTATAAAGTAGGTGAGATTAATCTCATTTTCCAGTTGAGGAAAGAGGGTCAAAATGATGGAATACTCTGCTCGGGATCACGCAGCTATTCAGTGTGGACTCAGGGAAAGAAGGCATGCATCCAACCCTGGGTCCTACATTCCTGCTACGGCCGCTCCTTTGACTGCATGCCCTTGTAGGAGTTACTTACTTTTCCAGACAGATCCCCCAAATACATCTTCTGCTCCGTATTGGAAATATCTCTTTACTTCTGAAGGCTTATTTTTTCACTTTATTTTTTATGCTTAAGCTAGACAGTCAATAAGGATTTAGTGAACAAGTGAAAAAAAAGAACCCATGTACATAGGTATGTGTCCATTCTGCATCATTTAGTTCAAACTATAAGATCTGACAGTAGCGGCCTGTAAACATAACATGCATACTACTCATTTAAAAATACACACAGCAATCCAGGTAGCATGACTTCTTAAAGGCAGGGTCCCCTCACAGGGCAGTATATGCTAATCAGCAAAGCGAAATCAGTACTTTGAACAAATTGAACATATGCATGAAAACGTTTCTAATTTTGTATTATTAAGATTTTATAAGATACGTAATGATTCTTTGGCATACTTTGTTACAATGCTCGTTATAAAATCTGCAAAAAAAGGATTAAAATAAATCTCAGATGTCAACACAATCTCCTGGGCAATTCTTCACTAGACCAAACGATGCCATCCACGACTGCATTATCTATGAGGCTGAGAATGGCTAATGAGGCCCATCCATTGTGATAGAGCCTGTACTGCACTCAAAGACTTTTTCTCTCTTCTCCGCCATGGGCTGTACTTACCCACTCCTGCAGAGAGAGCCCAGCCTTTACAGTTGAAGGCAAAGGTGAAAATAGCCAGTGTTGTATGAGCTGAAAGACTTCAAACTTCAAATAGTCCTTGGATTGCAGGAAAAATCCTTGTGGCCAATCTTTTTTCATGATGGCAGGGATTCATGTTTACCAGGCACAATGGAGAGTACCTGGCATGAAGCTGGGAGTTGAAAAAATATATACACATAAATATGCATAGACACATACAGACATACATATATACACACAAACATATGTGCACATATATACTAATATCATCAAATAGATACTAGAATTTTGTTGATATCACCAAAAACCCATCATGTACCTCCTAGTCATCCTCTACCTGAGCATATTTCAGAAATTTTGAACAGTATGATTTTTTAACACTGTTTCCAGCTCCTGTATTCAGTGGCTTGTTTACTTTGTTACTTTCAGCCTCCTACTCTGGTTTGAGATGTCTCAAAATAGCATTCCAGTTATTTGTGTTTTCATCTATAATTATTTTCTCAACAAGGGTTTTTAAAATTCCTACATATTAAAAAAAAAACTTGAAAAATGGTGCAAAATTCTGCAATGTATTCTTAGAAACAAGTAAAGATGCAAATATATCACCAGTAATATGGAGGCAGAGTGATTTGAACACAGAAGAAAGGAGTATTGATTTCAGTCCTGCCACCTACCATCTGAGTGAATCGTGACAAAGTTTTTGTTTTATTTACTTGTTTGCCTTCCTGGTCTTCAGTTTCTCACAAGTATATATGAGGAATTGGATCCTGTGCCCTCTAGCATTTTTTGAAACTCTGAATTTCCAGGATTCTAGGAAACTTATACTAACCAAATTTGTGTTGGCATGACGGGCTTTAGAAAAGCATAGCCAGTCATTGGTGATGGGTCTGACTACAAAGAACAAGGGCAGAATGAGCTAGACCCCACCTTATAATCCTTAATGAGTCCACCTGTATGATTAAGAGCAATCCTTAATGAGTACATCTGTATGATCAAGAGTAAAGGTGGGTAAATCTGACTTCTCCCATATATAGTTTTGGAAACTACAAGTCACTTTACCTCTTCAATCATTCATAGAATGAGGAAACAAAACCTACTTTCACAATGCTTAAAGCATTAGATAAAATGTAAGTGTAAAGCATTTACAACCATACCCAGAACATTGCAGGGTCCAGTTGATAGTTTCTACTAATGTTCCTATCAGAAAACATTCAAACGATAGAGCAGACAAGAAATACACAGGATGAGAAAAGAGACTTATCAAAAGGAGATAATTGATCCAAGTTAAACAAAAAGGTATTTATTTCCTCTTTAAATTGTTCTTGAAATTTGCTAAGACTTGCATCATTGTTCAGAAGATTTGAACCCCAGAAGTTGTTTCATGCCAGCTCAGGTGGTAGATGAAGGCAGACCTTTCAAAAGATTAGATTTACAAATAACCACATGGGTCTTTATCGTCCATGTTGTTCTTCTCTCTAAAGTCACAGGAAGTATAACAGTATTGATCAGACAAGGCAAGAGCCTGGCCTACCATAATCAAACAATAACCTTTGATTTATCCACCTGGAGAATGTCCATGGAAACTATAAGGGAGAGTGTTTTGGGTCAAAGAGTAAGTTTGGTTTCATGTTGAGAAAACTACCCCCGTTACCATTTATTTCGTAAATAAAGAATATGGTTGCTTTGTACAGTTATGGTCTCAAAGGCAAATCTTTTGTTTCAGAGGTTGAATGGGCTATTTCTCTACATGTCTGATTACATGCCGTGCATCTCAAAGCATATTGACAATTTCATTATACTGAGTGCAGTAATCCGTATCAACAGCTCATCCCTGTTTTGAATTATAAAATGAAGTGACTTAAAAAGCCAGGTATAAGCAAACTTATCTGCTTCTAGTCCTTCAGGGACTGGACTAGGTCCAAAATTAAACAAGACACAGAGTAGCTTTTTAAATTTAAACACTTCCTAAAATTGTTTTTTCACCAAAAGTAGGCCACCTAAAAGATTAAAAGCTCTCTTTCTTCCTCAAAAAAAGAGTAAAAAAACACATAATTACATTCTAATTTAAAACTCTAATTGAGTGCTCTTGTATTCGTAAGATGTTCCACTTTCCTTTAGGGACAATATTCTTATTAGTCACACAAGCTGTCTAATCATTTAAGCGCAAGGCTTCTTCAAACCATATACCTTTGTTGCAAAGCAAATGAGAAAGTGCAGTACTGTCCCTTTTTCCTCAGTGTCTCTCAATTATGTACTTATAAAAGCAACAATCAAATACTCAGGCTAAATAAAAGATACCTTCTGGACTAGCACAGGTCTAAAGACAACTGAGGTTAGTGCTGTCTGTATTTTTAAGACAGTACTCTTCCTGGTCTAAATTTAAAGATTTAAAGATTAGAAAAGACAAATAAACAAAACAAAAAATAAAAAACAAACAAAGCACTCATGAATAAAGGACAAGGAAACTTGGTTAGGGAGGCAGAAAAGCAAACGCTTGAACACTTCGGTTGACTCTGGAATCTGGCAGACCCATGTTCAATCTCAGGTGAGTTACCTGAACTTCTGAACCTCGCTATCTATAAAAGAGAGGTAGTAACAGCATCTCTCAAAAAGGGGCGGAGTAAGAATTACAGGAGATAATACGTATAAGTGATTTTCACTGTTCAAAGTAAGCAATGGATGTTCAATATCATTATCAGCATAATTAAGAAATCATTTTGCAAGTGTGAAATATACAACATTTAATTTTCTCCTGCTCCCCCTTTCTCTCCATATGCAAAGGCATACAGGGAAAGGGAGAAGAAAACTAGTATTTACATAGAGTGTTGGTCATGTTCCAGGTACTTTACATAGATCATCTCAACTAGTCGTCATGACATCTGCCTGGGATATGTTCCTTTGAGGGATGAGGAAACTGAGGCTAAGACAGAGACACAGAGACAGAAAGACAGTGGGACAGAGAGAGAGCCTGAAACCCAAGTCTCCAGTGCCCAGCCCATACTTATTTTACTATAAACGTTCAATGCACATGTATTAACACACATGCACATGTGTGTTAATGCGCATTCCTGAGACAATCTGGGAATTTCTTTAAGTGGTACTCATAGGCTTACACAACCTGAGTACAGTAGCTTTTTTTTTTTTTTAGATTTAATATCTAATCCTCAAAACAGTCTCATAAAGTTTTATTATTATCTCTATTTCATGAATTAAACAATAGAAGCTCAGTGCATAAATAATATAAAAAGGCAAAAGCTATTGCGTTCTAGATTTAGGATTAGAACTGAGATCTGTTTGACACCAAAGTCCAGGTAATTTAAAGTCCAGGTAATTTCTCCTATATAAGCACAACTTCTGATGAGAAGCAAGAGTTGTTTGAATAGAAACCCTTCATTAAATAGAAAATTGGCTTTTACTCTCTTAAGATATAAAAGTTTTCACTGTCTTTTGGGAAACTGGTTGTCTCATGGTGAAATTTTTCTTGCAGAATAAAAGTGATGAAACTGGCTCTCTTTCAATTAGGTGAAAAGAATGAGTACCTTGGACATGAGCATTCTGCTGGCTTATTTCTTGTGCATTATGGCATTCAACAAAGAGGAGAAAGGTCCTATTTGATTTTAGCAAAATGTGGGATCCATGCAGTTCATTTGTAAGCTTCCTTCCTGTAGCAGCTCCCATTCACACAGCGAGGTCACAGCATTGGTGATCTGAATGCCCACACCTGCAAGGTGAACTTTAATATATCACATATTTCAACTGTGAGATTTCAAATGAAGCCTGTTGTGGGCTCTGTGTTTCCAGACAGCTCATAGATCCCTGTCTAAAAGCACTGAGTATAGCAATGAGCTCATGATGGCATCTCAATAAATTTCTGTGGAGCCAAAGAGAAAAGCCAGAGAGTCTTTTGTTGATAGCATAACAGAATGGACAATATTGCCTAGAGAAGGCTACCATTTGGAAGACGTTCAAGGAACCATAGCATGGATTGCCTGAAACAAGTACAATCATGAATATCAATTGTCATTAGTTCTTGAACTGGCATCTTGGTAACCAAATAGCTTAGACCAAAGCCATCTTACAGAGATTTCCACAACCCTTAAGATCCCTGAAACAAGATTTTGAAAGCAGAAATTAAGATGCAATAATAAATTAGTTATTGCATATTAGCATAAACAGGTTTAAATTTTTATCTTTTGTATAAGGATAAACTATCAGTTAGGAGGTACAACAAGAAAAAAAAATAGCCAAGATGAGCTAAATACCCAAACATGAATTGGCTTTAAAAAATTCTAGCTTCAATATACAACTCTTACTACTTTGAAATGTAAAGGGTTTAACACTAAAATCATCATTTTGATTTTAAAATGTTGTGCCAAAAGGTCTTAACTAAAAAACATTATCTTGATTCAAAATTTAAAGGTCTTCACAGGAAACAAAGTTAATTACACACAGTATGCTGAAAGTATGTATTAACTATGAGTCAGTTATTTAAATGAAAGAAATACAAGTCTGAAAATCATCACTTTTCTAATTCCAAATTCCCACTGGAATTTCTAGCAGTTCTGGATCCCACATGCCAAAACACCACCAAAACTGCTTAAACACATGTACATACATACACCACATCTAGATATATTGAAAGAGCACAAATGTCCTTAAATGTGTAAGAAACACAGTCATATAGAAAAATACACAATACACATACACACACACGTGCCTCTGAAGTGCCACCATTCATTCTAAAAGGCTATAGGGTCAACTTGACAGTCTTTGGCTTGGTTTAGGTATGCAGTAGGTCACTACCCTGGTTCTGGTGCTCATGACCCATTGCCTAGGTTGCAGTAATAGGTAGTCCACCAACCTACTGCAAGAGATAACTTCCTAAGATGCAAGTTGTGAATGACAGTCTTCTCAAAAGCTTTCCATGGGTCTCCTTTGTTGGCAGAGCTATGTCCCATTTCTATTTTATGACATTTATGGACCCTGAAGAGACTAGTAATAGTTTAGCTCTATATTCCTCAAATTATGCATTGCCTAGAAAATCCAGGCAGTATATCTTTTTCAATTTTTTTCAAATTTTTAATTTTTGTGGGTACATATGAGATGTTTTGATACAGACATGCAATGTGAAATAGTCACATCATAGGAAATGGGATATCTATTCCCTCAAGCATTTATTCTTTGTGTTACAAACATTCTAATTATACTCTTTTAGTTATTTAAAATGTAAGATTAAGACTATAGTCAACCTGTTATACTATCAATACTAGTTATTATTCTTTCTACCTATTTTTTATACACATTAACCGTCCCAGGCAGTCCATCCTGATGAACAGTTGTATTATATCAAAACCAGAGATACCTCCACAGTCTCCATTGCTGCCCTGGAGATATGGATTGTGATTAGGTTGTTGAATGAAGGAGCCAGACCTTACAATCTGTGGCTGAAAGTATTCCAGCTGTATTTCATTAATTTGCAAGAATCATCTATGGAGCTATCAAAAATATAGATTCCCAAGTTTTGACTCTTCTCCCAAAGGTTCTGATTTGTTAAGTCTTGGAAAGAAGCCAGGAATCTGCATTTTAAAAAGTCCCTGGTCTTTCTGATGCAGCCAAGCAGCAATTTCACATTTGGAGCCATGCATAATTTATTTTCCTCATTTTATAGGTATAAAAACTGTGAGCCAGAGTAGTAAAGTGACTTGCCAAAAATTAGTCAGAAAGCTGCTGTAAACCAGAACTGGAACTCAGGTCTCCCAACTCCCTGTCTTCCCTTTCTGTTGGGCTGCCTCCCACTAGAGCAATAGGGGTGTCATGTGGCAATCTCTGTGCAGCTTCCTATAGCTCTTCATTGGTTTTATTCTACAGATACTCCTTCGTTGAAAAGTCACTTTTTTAAGAGGATAAAATTTCACATACCTCTCACAGGTCAATGCAAGAAACTTGTTTCACCAAAGGCATTTTTCTGGCTCATCTAATTCTTGAAGCACAGAGCCAGCAATATGATCTGCCTCGTTTACTCTGTCTGTACAGTGGGAATTGCACCAGCTCTCACTGAACTGTCTGTTAGTGTTATTAAAAGCATGGTTAAAGATAATAAATTCTGCGTCACCTCTCAAACTTCTCTGTGACAGATTTCCTATAAATAACAATATGAGTATGCAATCCTGCTACAGCATTAGCATCAAAGACAAAAATGGACAAATCAGATTGTCAGTTCATGATTTAGTATCCTCATGAGAAAAGCTTGTGCATGCCAGACAAGTGCCTCACAAGTTGACATTTATGTTTTGGGCCAGTTTTGATACATTTACCTTTACCTTAAACTGAAATATATACTTGGAAATTAATTTAATCCACTGGTATGAAAGTCTTTCTGTGGCTAGCCTTCTTGGGGAAAAAAAAAAGCTTGACATCTTTGATAAATTCAATAATTCATTCTGGATGAAACTAGTTTTATGTGCTCAAACTGAAACTTCTTAAATACTCCTCTGCTTGACTTAACTAATTTTATGTAGCTTCATTTACTTCCATGGAATAGTTTAAGTATCAGGGGGATTGGATTCATGGTCTGTTTCACAATAAGAAAATGTGCTTAGTTGGAGAAAAAGTCTTTAAATACATTTCCAGTACTAGATTATTAAATTATTGCTTTTCCAACAAATGGGCGAACCTATTCAAGTAAAACTTAATTATTCATTCAACCATTCAAAAACATATATATTGAGTGCTTATTATGGGGTAGAAACTGTTGGGCACTGAGACATAACAATGAACAAAACAGATTTTCTTGCTCAGTAGACATACAAGGGCTTCCAAGGGGACATAAACATTAATCACATAATTACACAAAAGAGAAGTTTGTTACAGGCAGAGAGTACAGGATGAGGTGGATGTAAGTGAAGTCAGAGAGAGCTTCCAAAAGGGACCAACAAGTCAGCTGAGATTGGAGGGGTGAGCAGTTTCTAACTAAGGCAAGGAGGGAAAGAATGTGTACACATGACAGTAGAAACGTGATGAGCAAGGACATACAGCCCAGTTCTAAAGGAATATCAAGAGCAACTCTGCTGATGCATGTTTCCAAGCCAGGCTTGAGGCTTGCACCAACTATTCAGGTCCTTGATCATGCAGCAGTTGTGGTTTACTGGACAAAGTACTTGAGGAGGAGGAGCGAAAGACCTGGAAAAGTTGCTTTAATCTCCACGGTTCTAAGTCATCACACTTGCAAAGGGAGGTTAATAAAGTATTCTGCCTGAGGTCATAGGAAGATTAAATGAGATCAAGTGTGTGCAGAGTTTTATAAACTGAGAAGTACGATACAAAAGTGAGGGATTATAGAAGATTATAATGACTAATACCTTCAGTATATAAACTACTTTCTGTTGAAAACAAAATTGGGTATTATTAAGGAGACACTGATCTGTTGTACAGACAGACATAGTATTTTTTCATGATGCCATACCAAGCAGGACAGAAGCCAGGTCCTACCAGCTTGTGGCGTCTTGCATGACCAGGCATTCTCTGTTTTAAGGCCTTCAAGGGGATGTGCCTTACCTAAAACCCTGGCTCCCACACCAAGTGGCTGTGTAACATCAGCCCAGCCCTAATAGTCTATCATCTGAAGATCAGAGGTTAGATTTTTGCCTAACGCTGCAGAGGTAACCACAAAAATGTTCTGAAGTTTCTCATCCATAAGTCTTTGGACTAACTGCAAAATTTTATTATTGTTATCCTCACTCAGAGTCTCTCCATTATAGGATCATCCCCAGGCCATGGTAGTACCCAAGGGAAATTACACTGTGGAAGAATGTTTTAACAGAGTTATAGTGTGGTTACAAAATCAATATCAAGGAAATTCTTGACTAATTAATATAACTAAGGATGGAAAATTTCAAGAAGTGTAGTAGATGGCAGGTAGGAGAAAGGAAAAGTTGATATATCCAAAGAACAACAAGTGGCTTAAAGATTTTTAGAAGGGGACACTCACCCTGATCCGGAAATCAGAAAAGGGAAATTCGCAAATTATGGCTGATAGTTATATTAGCTCAACCTAAATAAAGTGGATGGATCATCTGGCGAAAGCGGATACTCAAAGTGACACAGAGAAATTCTTCTTTTCAGAAAGAATGCATTTCTGCCCTTGTTTATGCTCTCTAGGGGCCACATTTCTGCCCTGGGGAAGTAGGTTTTTTTAGGAATCAGAGTGGCAAAGTTTAATTCTTATAGAAATTCCAGCCACAAGAGAAGAAGTCCTGTACCTCCATCCCCATCCCCTTGTTTTGCTTGACACCATGCCTCTGGGAGAGCCCAGTGTGGATTAGAGTTAGGGCAGCACTTTTAGTGCTGGATATTCAACTCCCCCTCCCAGAAGAGTTTCCTCTGTTTTAAGGACACAGCCAGCATCACTCCACAGTGACCCAGGAGGAGTCAGAATAACAGACTGATCCGTGGCCGTGATTAAAGCATCTAAGAAATTAGGTGGGTGTCTCTGCTTGTTCTGAATGGATGGAAGAAAAAAGCTTAGGGTTACCTTTCCTTGGCACAAACTTAAGTTATGTAGTCATGCACAGTTGCATTCCGGCATTGATCAATGGTGATTCCTAGGCAGACTCAATTTTGTCTTTCATTCCTGGGTTGAAGACCACCCAGGTTCTTATTAATGCAATTTTCCCACCATGAATGGCCTTCTACACGTGAGTATGTGTTCATGTATTGTGTGTGTGTATGTGTGTGTATGTGTAAACCTCACCCTCAAGGGTCACTGTCTTTGTTGGAGAGCCACCACTCCTGATTGCATTTTATTATTCAGGTATCTATAATCTGGTTTTCCATTACAGCCTAAGTTAATCTCTCAGCTATTCTTCATCAAATTCTATAACTTCTTAGGTATAGCACCAATACAATGAAGCTAGAACTTTGCTCCACATGGAGAAATTTTGACTACTCCAAAGTGTAGGGAAGCTTTTCCTTCCTGTGCCCAAAGAAGCTTTGAGTGGTACTTCCTGACATGGTATCTTTCAGAAGCATCCTATTACCTTTCCTTTATTCTCTTCTGTTCACTTCTTGTGTTTACTTTGGGGAATCATCCTGCAACTCTTCAAGTTACTCAGGCTGGAAAGCTTGATGTATTCTTCATTTCTGCTTTTTTTTTTTTTATTAGTCTTTATTTCCAATGAGCTTGTGATTTCTATCAATTGTATGTTCCAAGTGACTCTCCTATCTATCCCTTTCTTCCAGTTACTATGCCCAATGCCTTAGTTTTGGCTCTATTAATCTCTTTCTGAACTCTGGCCTTTTACCAGGCTCCCTGCTTCTGATCTTTCACCTTGCCAATCCATCCTTTACACTTTCCCCAGATTTACCTTTGTAAAGCAGAGTTTTGATCATGTTGCTATTGTAAAAACTATGTGACAAGTCTGAATGTCCACACACATGGCATAAAGACAAAAATCCTTCAAGGCTTTCATTAATCTGACCCCTTCAACTTTGAAATACATCTCTTCCATACAGCTTAGAGAACAACCAGAGAAGGTTATTGGTCATTATCCATGTATTCTCACTTTTTTCCCCATACTTTTGGTTTTTTTTTTTACTGTTCTTTGGCCCAGAATATTATTGCAAGCCCATCACAACTCCCTACTAGTACTATAGAAAATAGATTCTCATGCTTCAAATTCCAACCCAAATGACAACAGCAATGTGGAACTTTCCCTAATATTCTAATTTCTAATTAATTGCTTCTTCCTTTGATCCCCACAGCATTTTCCCTGTACATCTATTTTACACTTATTTAATTATACTTAATTGTTTAAACAGGTTCTCAATTATATTAAAAGCTTTGTGATGGCCCAGGGTATCTTCTACTTAGTTTTGTATTCTCTAAGAAGCATCTACAGCATAGCAAATACTCAATTAGTGCTGAAGAATTAGAGAATGAGAAGGAAAAGTTTAATAATGGGTAAATAATAAAAACAATCAGAAAATTCAAGAGTTTCCAAAAGGCGTTGAAATTCCTAATTTTAAAAGCTTTTAGAAAATTAGAAATTAAATAATGTTTTCATATCTTAGAAGGCTCTAAATCAGGAAGCTAACAAAATTATTAATTTAAAGACTTATTAGAATTTGGCTGGGTGCAGTGGCTCACGCCTGTAATCCCAGCACTTTGGGAGGTCGAGGCAGAGGTCAGGAGTTCCAGATCAGCCTGGCCAACATGGTGAAACCTTGTCTCTACTAAAAATACAAAAATTAGCTGGGCATGGTGACGGACACCCGTAGTCCCAGTACTCCAGAGGCTGAGGTACAAGAATTGCTTGAACCCTGGAGGTGAATGTTGCAATGAGCTGAGATTGCGTCACTGTATTCCAGCCTAGGTGACAGAGCAAGACTCTGTTTCAAAAAATACAAACGAACAAAAAAAACCAAAAAAATTACAATTTAAAATGATCCAGGAGAAAAAGCCATTCCACCCCTCCACTAGCTCAGAAAGATTTGAGACTCAGAAACATTAGGTACAAGGTACAGAAGAAAAAGAAAGAACAAGACATGAGCCTGACAGCAAAAGGGAGTCATTTAAAGTCTGTATAGTTAATTCCACACAGACCCTGTGTGCAACACTCCTGAAGTCCCAGCTAATGCTTTCAAATAAAGGAGTCAAAGAGATCTAAAAGTTGGAGAAATTGAGAGGCCCCAATTTCTGACATTTGAGGCAGCATCACAAAAATTTCCCATCCCCATCACTCTTCAGTAAAGTCCAACGGACTTTACTGAAGTTCTGTCCATGTATGAAGAGTTGCCAAATGGCTTTTATTGTCACATTGCTAAAAATAGACAACTAAGGGTGACCTGACAATGAGAAAAATACAAAGTATGAAGGAGGCCAGGCTAAACAAAGCAAAAAACTGTCCCTAAATGAAGCAAAGGGAATTTAGTGGAGAAAATTAACATGCAATAATGGGGTTCCCCTTATTCTCAGGAATAAGACCAAAATGTCTTCTTTTATTAATATTATTAAGATGTGTTTTTGAGGATCCAGCCAAAACAATAAGCAATGCATTTATTGATTTACATCCCCACCAACAGTGTACAAGAGTAAAAGCACTCTCTTTCCTCCACAGCCTCACCAACCCTTGCTTTTTCATCTTTTGATAGTAGCCATTTTAACAAGTATGAGGTGATTTTATTGTGGTTTTAATTTGCCTTTCCATGATGATTAGAGATATTGATCATTTTAATATTTCTGTTGGTCATTTGTATATCTTTTTCCCAGAAATGTCTATCTGAGTCCTTTGTCCATTTTATAATAGGGTTATTTGGGTTCTTGTTGTTGAGTAGTTTGAGTTCCTAATATGTTATTTATATTAGCCTCTTACCCAATGTATGATTTACAAATATTTTCTCCCAATGTGTAGGTTGTCTCTTCATTTTTTTTTTTTTTTTTTTTTTTTTTTTTTTGGCCATGCAGAAGCTTTTTACTTTCAGGTAATTCCATTTGTCAAGGCATTTATTGAAATAAAGGGGAAAAATTAACTTATTTATAGATTATATTATTTATAAATACAAGATAAAATATTTAACAAAAGGAAATTTTAGAGAGTATTAAGTACTACTGTGATTTGAATGTTCCCTCCAAACTTAATTCCAATTGTAATGTTATTAGGAAGTGGGGCCTTTAAGAAGTAATTAGGTCAGTGGATTAATGCCATTATTGTAGAAGTGGGTTAGTTATCCTGGGAGTGGGTTCATAAAAGGATGAGTTTGGACCAATTTACTCTCTCTATTTCTCATTCTCACTTGCACTTCTGCCATGTTATCACACAGCACGAAGACCCTCACCAGATGCTGGCACCACGCTCTTGGACTTCTCAGCTCCCAGAAGTATTAGAAATAAGGCTTTGCTCTTTATAAGTTACCTAGTCTGTGGTATTCTGTTATAGTAGCATAAAATGAACTAACACAGGTGCCTAGATGCATAATAAATATACACAGAACAACAGTATTCATTAAGACTTTCCCATGTGCCAAGATTTTTTCTATAAGTTTTATATGTATTACTTATGCCAGAACGTTATACTTTAAAAACATAATGTGACAAAGGCATCCTAATTTATAATAGCAAGCAAAAATATGAACTTTTATGGAATAAACTTTGAAAATAAGCATGATGTGAAGAAATTTAATAAATCTTATTGCAATGGGTACCTTTATGGGGCAACTTAGGTAATAGATATATGTCTTATTCATTATGCTTCTCTGGTGAGCCCTGACTAGCAAATCTTACTAGGACACTTTAATAAATGAAGATATATACCTATATATAACTGAATGGAAAGATGAAATTTTACAAAGCTATCGCTATTTCCAATACAATGGGTAAAACTTAATTGTTAGTGATACCTTGATGTGGTGGTTCTGAGGACAAAATTATTATAAATCCATATTTAAAAATCAGTAGGTAAGAATATCAAGGATTATTTTTTAAAAGATTAATATTTATCATGATTACCTTACCAGACGTAAAAACTGACTATAAAACTGCTGTAATGGAAAACATGTTTTGGTGCAAAATTTGAATGATGGAAAATGCAGAAGAATGAACTTTTACATGGACAAAATACCATGTATCTTGTTTACATAGACACTTTTGGGTCTTTATTTCACTTTAATAATGAACGAACAGATAAGCATAGAAATCAAGGCTGTCATCCACAAGATGTTAACTTATGGGGAAGTAATGAAGGGATTGATTACTCAACAAGGTAGATCAAGGGTGGTTTTTTACTCTTTTCTTTTATTTTGTGGGGACATTGTTTTGGTTTTTTAATCAAGTTAGACATACATTTCAGAATTAATATCCAAAAAATTCAGTGGGCTGGAAACATTTCACCAGCACTCCTGGTAAACTCAGGTCCAATAAATACAGAAAATGCCATCAAAGATTTCTACTGCCCCATTACAAGAGAAAAAGAATCAATATACACAACAAATTCACACAAATACCTCTTATGAAACTTTATGGGAATCATTACTAGTCTATCAGACAAACAAAAAGACAAAAAAAAAAAAAAAAAAAAAAAAAAAATGCACAGAAAAAGAAATAATTGAACTCTGGCCAAAAATTGGAGTTCAGATAAATCGATTCAAGTTCATAGACAATAGTAAGTAAGGGGAGAGGAGAAAAGAAAATGAAAGAGATTGCTGGAGGGATGCAACCAGTGGTGGGTGCACTGGGAGAGTCCCCTTCATCAGTGAGGAAGGAGCCTGGGATGAGGGGTAGAAGTAATGTCGGGACCTGACACCTTGCAAGGAGGATTTCTCAGGTCTAGGTTCAGCTACTTTTCTTTTTTTTTTTTTGAGACAGAGTTTCTCTCTTGTTGCCCAGGCTGGAGCGCAATGGTGTGATCTCGGCTTACTGCAACCTCCGCCTCCTAGGTACAAGCAATTCTCCTGTCTCAGAATCCCAAGTAACTCGGATTATAGGCACGTGCCACCACGTCTGGCAATTTTTTTTTTTTTTAATTTAGTAGAGATGGGGTTTCACCATGTTAGTCAGGCTGGTCACGAACCCCTGATCTCAGGTGATCTATCCGCCTTGGCCTCCCAAAGTGCTGGGATTACAGGCATTCACCACCATGCCCAGCCTCAACTACTCTTAAACTGACCTGTGGACGAGGGGCTGTGGATTCAGTTGCCTCACTACAGACACAAATTGACTGCGGGCTCCTAACCCACCTCTGACCCTCACCAAAATGAAGACGTGAAGCAGGGCAACACAAGGGAAGCCACTTTGCTAGCAGCAAGAGAGAATCTAAAGATATGGAACCCAGACTCCAGTAGGACAGATGAGCAGCTCCCAGTGGCCACCGTGGAGAGATAAGCTAACCCAAGAGGTATCTTATTTTATGGGCCTCCTGGGTGTTGCTGCTGTTGCTTGAGTGGCAATGGAGGGTTGGGGTCATGCTGGCACCTTGTCTGAGGTGAGTCAGCATTGCCACAAATAGGGAGAAGGCAACAGCAGGAGTCTGTGTGGTTCTAAGGAAAAAGCCCAGGCATCTCTCTTCTGTATCTCACAGAGAAGCAAGAGAAAGAGAGAGGCCCAAGACTTAGCACTGGAAAGTCAGGACTACCCATCCAGTTCAGTTAGTGACAACATTAGGCTAACTCCTTCATTAGACTCCAGAGAACTTTAGGGTCCAGAGGACCCTTGGCTTACAACAAAGAAAAGGCAATGAGTCAGGAGATGAAGGATGAGATAAATTAGGCAGCTTTTACATTTTCCATAGACAGATTTGTAAAGGAAGAATGGGAGTGATTAACCACCTTAGGGTTTTTCTGTTTGTTTTTCCACTCCCTGCATAGAAAACTTTATTTACACACACATATCATTCACTTGAATCAGGTTAGTGCATTCATGCACTCAGTTCTCATGTAAACCTCATGTAGACTGTTACCAACTTGAGAGTTGCAGCTCTAGACAGTTTGGCAGGTTTGTCTCTTCCAGAGCCTAGGAATGAGAAAAAGAGTCATGCAAAGCCCTTTGGCAAACCCAGTACTCATGTAGGGGCTGGTGTTGCTAGGCTGAAGTCCAAGATGGTCTTGACTCCTGAAAAGGTATTCTCTCAATTTCATCCAAGCTGTTTCTCAGAATCCATTCTATATCAGCTTCTACACAAGCACAAAGAAAAATCTGAAATTTAGGGGAGGTTTCTCCCAGTTTTAAAATCGTTTTCCTTTCCCAGTAACAGTGGAAAACAGACCATCTTGAATAAATACTCAGTCTTATCTACCTGTTGTTTTGTTTGACTCTTAGGATTTATCCACAATTTGTTTTTAAATCAAATCCAAAACTGACAACTAGCAAACTACTTTACTTCAGGAAGTTGTTCTTTTATAATAACTTAATGAGTATTTCTGAAACATACCAAGAATTACTCACTGTTTTCTTCTATTGTTTATTAGTGGAATATGCTGTTTTCAAGTTCTGTTGACAACTCATGTCCATTTAGTTTAACATTACATGTGCTGAAATGTTGTAATATTGTTCTTTTGTTTTCCTATTTTTTTTTTTTTTTTTTTTTTGCCTTGGGTAATGTAAGACAATTTTCAACTCTATAGCTGTAAGGGTATTTTTATACATGCTCAAAAAGATGGATCACTCTACAGCTAACCAGAATGGTTTGCAAATAGTCTCTTAAGTAATCAGTCTGGATTGTGCGATTGATCAGTAGGGACAGAAAGAGCTTTATCAAGATGATGGGCTATGGCTGACCAGCCAGTCTGTGCAGCTGTTCAGAGACATGTTTATTAAGCACATATCAGTGAACTCAGAATGTAAGGGCTGGAAAAGTCCTTGGATACTCTCTACTCTTCATTTTATAGAATACCAACCCAAGACCTAGAAAGGGAAGCAATGTTTTCAGAACCCACAGTGAAGTTAAAGAAGGAGTCAGAACAAAATCTCTGTCACTGGGAGAAGATATTTATGGCACATAGAACTGGCAAAGGATTTTATCTATCATATATTAAGAACACTTGGAAATCAATAAGAAAAAAACAAGCTAATTAAAAGTGGGACAAAGCTACTGGAATAGTATGACATGTTGCTACTTATTAAAGAAATGTGGTTAGAGTGGCTTCAGTAAATGGCTTAAGTAAATAAAGTAAATATGAGTGTCTGATTTTCTTCTCATAATCAGAGGTCAGGAAGGAAGCCATCTAAGGTCAGCACAGCTGTCTGAGGAAGTCATCAAGGGCTTGGTTTCTTTCCTGTTCAATAGGCTTTCTCTTCGCCTAGGACAGTCTTCCTCCTTTTCTCCAGGTATCAGGTCTGTGCTCCAGAAACAAACAGAAGTGATGTGCCAGGGACAAAAGTAAAAGATCTGCCTTTAAACAAATCACCTGGAGGTCCCAGTGACTCCCACTGTCCATTTGCCAGAGCTGGGTTACATGACCCCCACTCCAGACTCATGTAAAAGGAGAAAACAAGTTTACCTGGGCATATTGGGATCTCAGATAAAATTAGAATCTGTTGATAAAGAAGTGAAGGATGGATAGGGAGAGACCCTTAGCAATGCCTACCAAAGAAAACAGAGGCAAGACACAGAAAAGGAAAACATAATGGCTAATACAGTTAAGAAAAGCTGGCCAGTCTCACTAACAATCAGCAAAAAATAAATTAACTAAATACAAATAAATAAAATAATAAAATAGCATCCCATACTCAATCGGAAAGATAATGTCTTGGTCACAAAAATGAGGGTAAAGGAAAACTTTCATTCATGAAAATCAAAGCATAAATTTGTATAGTTACCTTGGAGGATAATTGAAAACATGTAGTAAATTTATAATGAACCAAAAATAACACTTCTAGGTGCATTTTGGAGAGAAGTTCTCCTCTGTGTGTTCAAGGAGACATGTAGAGGTGCTCTTTGCAGCTTTGACTGTACTGAATAAATACTGACAAAAATTAAATTTCCTCCATAGGGCATGTAAAACTAAACCAATACATCCTTGCAATAAACTGACTAGATCTATTGGTGTCAACTTGGACTGGCTCTTGGATTTACATTCCATACTTCTTCTGACCCTGGCCCCTACATCTTTGCCACTACTCAGGCGTGAAACATTTTTGGCCTTTCCACCAAGTTCTACAAAATCATCCTCCCACTAGGGTTTCTATGCAGATTTGCTGAAGATTTGGTGGGAGATATGAAGAAGTCAAACTGGAAGGCTTCACTTCCAATTTGTACATGTCCTTCTCATCACTGTCCCTGCTTTTTTACTATCTCCAGGATTGCCGCACCACAAGCTCCAAAGTCTTTGGTCTGTATGCAGAGCTTCATCACACACACACACACATTGCTGCTCAGCAATCCAGGTTACATGTTATTTGGAGACATGGAATCTTGCCCCCAAGACACATACGACCTGAATTGCTGAGTAGCGACTCCAAATCTTCAACAAAATATTTTGCCTACCAAAACAACTCTTTCCTTCAGAAAAATTCTGCTGCTAGATGATAATGGCAGAATGTATTTGACACCTCATTGCCAATCAACATTACTTTTACTGAAATTGATCCCTGCTTAACCTTCAGAAAGATTATCCATAAACTGATGGTGCCTTATACAATCAATGGCATCTAGGAAACTGGGAAATATAACAAATTCTACTTAGTCCAATAATTTCTGAAAGTTGGAAAGTGAATTGGTGACAAAAGATTATGTGACATCCTCATAGTAAATGTGGTTGTATGTAGGCATGTCCTTATCAACTTTTGCAGGTTTCAATGATAAAGCCTTGAAAAAAATTAACACAAATAATATAACCCAGCTGGAAGTACTTGCCCCTGCTATAGAGAAGATATTTAAAAGATCTAAATAGTAATGGATAACATTCTCTTTTGTAGTCATAGACATATTTACTTAAAGCACATATTTTATAAGCATATTATAACCATATAGCTAATAATTTACCCAATCTGTAAATCATAGCTGAACCCAAGCATTTACTTTGTTATTAAGAAATATGACAATTTATGTAATGATTGTGAAGAATTATGTGTTAAAGAAAAGGGAGCTTCATGTTTTGATTATGTGGGCAAGAAATGAAATTAAAGTGGTCCATGCTGATTTATAGCCAAGTGTTTTATGACTGTAAAGTGAGACCTAGAAAATGTATGTTTGCTTTGTTTACACCTAAGCATTTCAAAAGTATGTGCCATCACCAGCCCTAACAAGATTTACTGTTGATATGTTTATTTCAAATCCAGTTCAAATCAGTGCACACTACAGATAGGTATGTGGAATTTCTAATTCTAAAATATGAATGTTGCTTTAGGATTTTCAAACTGAGCCAAATGTCCCAAATGGCATATAAAACATTCCATGTCATGTAGCCAAAACTGACACCGCAATTCCTGAAACTCTCCCTGGTGTTCACCTGCCTGCAGTTGTGCCTAGTAATGGTGAACAGGACACTGCACAGCAGAAAGAGAAGTAAAAAATCATTAAACCATCATCATTTCCAGTGCCACCCTAATAGGACTGAAAAGGCCTATACTCAGTGACATTTATCACAAAGAATGTAGCAAATGAGACTGCATGAGGGGAATGAGACTGGGACATTCATATTAACTTAGGTGGACAGGAGCTTTACAAAATGTGATAATGCAGGCCAGGCGCAGTGGCTCACGCCTGTAATCCCAGTACTTTGGGAGGCCGAGGCAGGTGGATCATGAGGTCAAGAGATCAAGACTATCCTAGCTAACATGGTGAAACCCCATCTCTACTAAAAATAGAGAAAAAATTAGCCGGGCGTGGTGGCAGGCACCTGTGGTCCCAGCTTTGGAAGGCTGAGGCAGGAGAATGGCGTGAACCTGGGAGGTGGAGCTTTCAGTGAGCCGAGTTTGTGCCATTGCACTCCAGCCTGGGTAACAGAGCGAGACTCCATCTCAAAAAAAAAAAAAAGTGATAATGCAAATCTAGACAACCTAGATAATCAATTTTTAAATCCCTTTGTAAGCCTTGATAACCTCTCTAGTCATCTAACAGTTGGATATCAACATTGTAAGAACTTAGGATATTATTTTTAACCACATATTTGCAATTCACAGATACCTAATTTTAAAAGTAATAGAAAGTAGCATGCAGTAAGTATTAAGTAAGTAATCATCCAGACAGTTTAAATTAAGCTAAAATGTAAAGATGTATCAAATGCTATAAATTTATAATTTGATCCATAATCTAGACCAGTGCTGTCCAACAGAACTTTCTTTAATGATGGAAATATTCTATATGTGTGCTGTTCACTATGGCAGCAAAAATGCTTATTATAACATTTTAAGTGAAGAAAGGAAAGCATAAAACTATGTATATGGTAAAATCTATGTTTTATAAAAACTACAATAGACATAAGATCAACATGATATATTATGCATTTAATTAAATTAGACTGGAAGTAAATACATCCTTTTTGTTTTTTTTGAGACACAGTCTCACTCTGTTACCCAGGAAGGGGTTCACTGGTGCAATCACGGCCCACTGCAGCCTCTGCCTCCTGGGCTCAAGTGATCCTCCTGCCTCATTTTTTTTTGTTTTGTTTTTTTTTTTTTTTTGTAGAGACAACATCTCACTATGTTGCCTAGGCTGGTCTTGAACTCCTGGGCTCAAGTGATCCTCCTGCCTCAGCTTCCCAAAGTGCTGACATTACAGATGTGAACCACCATGACTAGTAAATATATCGATATGTAAAAAGCAGTTATTTTTTGGTGAAAGGATCATGGCTGACTTTTTAAAATTGTATTTTAAACATTCTAAATGAAATATGTAAAAAATATTATTAACACAAATAAATGAATGCAATAATAAAATAATACATATTTGTCTCTACTGGGCTATAATTTTATACAACCAACCTGAAAATTATACATGATAAAATAACTTAAGTGATATCAGAAATCCTTGGAAAATCAAATATTGGAGGACAAGATTTAATAACAATGTTACAAGCATGGCTATCCTAACTGTTTGGATAGTGACGGTACCATACTTCTTCGTAAGACTAAGACTGTGAGATGGGCTCCTGTTGGCTTCTTATTCTGTGAAGCTCTTCATACCCTTATTCCTTTGGTTAAAACAAATATATAAATGAGAATAATTGCTATTTCACAAGTTGTTGATGGAGAGATTAATCGAGATAAGTAAGGCAATACTATTATGATTAGCACATATGGAGTTTTAATAGATATTAATCACCCTATCCCCCGTTTCCTTCTTTTTTTTTCTATAAAGATGGAGAAGTTTTTCATAGAAACATGTAAGACATACTTAAAAATACCTGATTTGCCATAAAAAGGAAGCATTTCAGCCAGGCGTGGTGGTTCATGGCTGTAATCCCAGCACTTTGGCAGGCTGAGGTGGGCCAATCACCTGAGGTCAAGAGTTTGAGAACAGCCTGGTTAACATGGTGAAATCTCGTTTCTACTAAAAATACAAAAAATTAGCCTGGCATGATGGTGCGTGCCTGTAATGCAGCTATCAGGAGGCTGAGGCAAGAGAATCACTCAAACCCTGAAGGCAGAGATTGCTGTGAGCCGACATCACACCACTGCACTCTAGCTGGGGCAACAAGAGCCAAACTCTGTCTCAGAAGAAAAGTAAGCATTTCTAAAATTATTATTAAAAATTGCCTCTCTTTAAATATGTTATGACAATTCATTCATTATGGTCTATATTTCCTTGTGTTATTAAGAATAAAAATAGTTGTGAGCTCTATTGACTATTACCCATAGCTTGACCAAAAAAATTGTTGACATGCTTCTTAGAACCATTTGGCAATTTGTTATGCAGAGCCAGCCACTTCCCTAATAAACCAAAGAAATGTTGAGGGACTCTTCTCTTCTTTCCTGTTTCTTCTATCAAGTTTAAAATAAGGAAACTATTTCCTAAAATAAAAGAATAGATATATAGGAAAATAAAGGTCTCACAATGGCAAACTTTAAGTCTTAATTTAATCCTTTTTTAAATGAAATATGTGGGAATATCTAAATCCTCTGCATACACCCAAATTGTTTATGCAGGGTCTGAAGAACAGATAACTGGAAGTTAGGAAGAGACAGGCACAGGGAGAAAAAAGGAGAACCAAGAGACAATAGATTAAAAGGCAACCTCAGAGGGTGGAGCAAGATGGCCGAAGAGGAACAGCTTCAGTCTCCAGCTTCCAGGGCAAGTGACACAGAAGACGGGTGATTTCTGCATTTTCAACTGAGGTACCAGGTTCATCTCACTAGGGAGTGCCGGAAAATCAGTGCTGGTCAGCTGCTGCAGCCTGACCAGTGAGAGCTGAGGCAGGGCGAGGCATCGCCTCACCTGGGAAGCCCAAGGGGGAAGGGAATCCCTATTCCTAGCCAGGGGAACTGAGACACACAACGCCTGGAAAATCGGGTAACTCCCACCCCAATACTGCGTTTTACCAAGGGTCTTAGCACATGGCACACCAGGAGATTATATCCCACACATGGCCAGGAGGGTCCCACACCCACGGAGCCTCCCTCATTGCTAGCACAGCAGTCTGCGATCTAACTGCAAGGCAGCAGCAAGGCTGGGGGAGGGGCGCCCACCATTGCTGAGGCTTAAGTAGGTAAACAAAGCCACTGGGAAGCTTGAACTGGGTGGAGCCCACAACAGCTCAAGGAGGCCTGCCTGTCTCTGCAGACTCCAACTCTGGGGACAGGGCACAGCTAAACAAAAAAAAAAAGCAACAGAAACCTCTGCAGATGCAAACAACCCTGTCTAACAGCTTTAAAGAGAGCAGTGGATCTCCCAAAACAGAGGCTGAGATCTGAGAACCGACAGACTGCCTGTTCAAGTGGGTCCGTGACCCCTGAGTAGCCTAACTGGGAGACATCCCCCACTAGGTGCAGATCGACACCCCACGCCTCATACGGCAGGGTACACCCCTAAGACGAAGCTTCCAAAGCAAGAATGAGAAAGGCATACTCGCTGTTCAGCAATATTGTATCTTCTGCAGCCTCTGCTGCTGATACCCAGGCAAACAGGGTCTGGAGTGGACCTCAAGCAAACTCCAACAGACCTACAGCTGAGGGTCCTGACTGTTAGAAGGAAAACTAACAAACAGGAAGGACACCCACACCAAAACCCCATCAGTACGTCACAATCGTCAAAGACCAAAGGCAGATAAAACCACAAAGATGGGGAAAAAGCAGGGCAGAAAAGCTGGAAATTCAAAAAATAAGAGCGCATCTCCCTCTCCAAAGGAATGCAGCTCATCGTCAGCAACGGATCAAAGCTGGACAGAGAATGACTTTGATGAGTTGAGAGAAGAAGGCTTCAGTCAATCAAACTTCTCAGAGCTAAAGGAGGAATTATGTACACAGCGCAAAAAAACTAAAAATCTTGAAAAAAGAATGGAAGAATGGATAACTAGAATAATCAATGCAGAGAAGGCCATAAACGAACTGACAGAGATAAAAACCATGACACGAGAAACACGTGACAAATGCACAAGCTTCAGTAACTGACTCGATCAATGGGAAGAAAGAGTATCAGTGATTGAGGATCAAATGAATGAAATGAAGCGAGAAGAGAAATCTAAAGAAAAAAGAGGAAAAAGAAATGAACAAAGCCTTCAAGAAGTATGGGATTATGTGAAAAGACCAAATCTATGTCTGATTGGGGTGCCTGAAAGTGAGGGGGAAAATGGAACCAAGTTGGAAAACACTCTTCAGGATATCATCCAGGAGAACTTCCCCACCTAGTAAGGCAGGCCAACATTCAAATTCAGGAAATACAGAGAATGCCACAAATATACTCCTCCAGAAGAGCAACTCCATGACATATA
>NW_016806560.1:2040305-2068396 GCF_001698545.2 Rhinopithecus bieti
AGGGACATGGATGCAGCTGGAAACCGTCATTCTCAGCAAACTATTGCAAGAACAGAAAACCAAACACCGCATGTTCTCACTCATAGGTGGGAACTGAACAATGAGATCACTTGGACTCGGGAAGGGGAACATCACACACTGTGGCCTATCATGGGGAGGGGGGAGGGGGGAGGGATTGCACTGGGAGTTATACCTGATGTAAATGATGAGTTGATGGGTGCTGACGAGTTGATAGGTGCAGCACACCAACATGGCACAAGTATACATATGTAACAAACCTGCACATTATGCACATGTACCCTAGAACTTAAAGTATAATAATAAAAAAAGAAAAAATAAAATAAAAAATAAAAATAAAAATAAAATGTCACCTCCAAGATGCTGTTTCTGTGTGTGATGCATCCCATCTCCTTCATGAGAGCTTGAAATCAAAAGTTGCTGACTTAATTATGGAAGCGAATGAGGGACATTCCATTTGTCATAAGAGTCTGAGAAATACACTCCATTAAAGATGTATACACCCTCTGTTCTCACCAAGTGTGACCAGCTGCAAAATGCAAACTTATTTTTCACAGCAGGAATAATTTCATTATGGAACTATATGTATGCAGGGGAATAAACCACTTGATTTCCCATCATTTTATTTTAAACATATTGGCTAATATGTCAGAAGCAATCACATTTAAAGGGGCAAAGAAATTAGATGCAACGTTATCAACAATTTTAAAGACTTAAAATCTTTTTAAACTAAAATATGACAAGAATAAATATGTAGAAAGACAGCCTTTACTTTTAATGAGACTTCGTTTTTAAAAATATATGTATTTAAAATACTAATGACTAGTTACAAATGAGATGTTGACTTGCATCTCAAATTTAAGTCATGTCGATGCTAAGCAAAATTTCTGCTAAAATCATTAGGAGTAAAGAATCTGTCAAGTAGAAATATGGCCATGACTGGGGCTATTTACCCATGTTTCTGATACTCCTTTAGGACACTTATAAAGTCAGGCAGTCTTGTGGCTTTTTTTTTTTTTTTTTTTTTTTGACCAACAGTATCTGAGCAGAGCTCATGTATGTACTTCCATGTGGATACTGCAAGAACCAGCTAAGGACTTGATAGCCTCCTCCCTGTGCCATGGTGACCAGTGATGCTCCAGATGGAGAACAGTGTCACTTGGGTCCCAGGATGAAGACAACACAAGATCAAGCACCAGCTGTCCCACATGGTGATAAAAGCTGAATGAGAGGTAAACCTTGCTGTTTTCAGCCAGAGAGTTATTGCACCTCATTCTGGACTATCTTGATTAATATTGACATTGAAACTATACTTTTAGTTTTGCATGTGGTTATCTTTATATTGCAGAGAGACAACAGTTATTCATGTGTGCAGTTGCTTAGTCATTTATTAACTGAATATGATAGAGCATGTACTCTCTGCTGGGTTCTAGGGAGACTGTGGTAGGCAGGACAAATTATCTGTTTTCATAGAGTTTGTATTTAAGTAGGAAGAGATGAGCAACACATAGGTAAGTGCCTTTAGAAATTTATTTCACATTATGAAATGTCCTATGCAGAAAACAAAGGAGTAAATGAAAGAAAGTAAGTGGTAGTGGGAAAGAAGGTTTAGGAGAAGCAATGATTTTTAAGCTCAGATATGAATAGTGAGAAGGAGCCAGCCATGGAAGAATCCAAGAAAAGGAAATAACATGTACATAGGCAGCAAATTTGAACTGTTTTAGGGACAAAAAGAAAACATGTGGGCAGAGTTGAGATGTGAAAGGCAGGAAAGAGCTGGAGCCACCCCTAATATTTGTGGGTTCATGGAAAGGCTACAGCTAGAGATCTCTGGCCCTTCAGTTGCCCTTTTCTTTTTCATCTGTCTCACTCCTTGAAAGACTTAATGCAAATGCGTGTGGATAACCTGGAGCACATGTCCATAGACCCCTCCCAAGTAGCTAACACTTGGTACCCCGAGGCCTAGGCGTATTCACAGTGGTGGCTCAGTTGGCCTTCAAAGAGCAAATCAGAAAAGAAACCTGTACAGCCCAAGGAAGTAGGCCCTCAGTCACTGGGGCAAGGAGTTCTAGAAGCCTGGTACAGAATAGGGGGATAGGGAGGAAGCCTGGTCTCTGAGCATCCATGTCCCCTTGACCCTGCAGACTCCTGACCCTATAGTGAAAGTTATGGCCATTTTGAGTCCAATGGCAGGGACCATACCCAGTCAGATTCTCATGGTAAAAGTTTCCAAAAGCTTGTTTTGTACAAAAAACAAACTATAGAAATGATCCCTGAAAGTATAGCAGCTGGAAACCATCATTCATAGCAAACTATCGCAAGAACAGAAAACCAAACACCGCATGTTCTCACTCATAGGTGGAAACTGAACAATGAGATCACTTGGACTCGGGAAGGGGAACATCACACACTGGGGACTATCATGGGGAGGGGAGAGGAGGGAGGGATTGCATTGGGAGTTATACCTGATGTAAATGACGAGTTGATGGGTGCTGATGAGTTGATGGGTGCAGCACACCAACATGGCACAAGTATACATATGTAACAAACCTGCACGTTATGCACATGTACCCTAGAACTTAAAGTATATTAAAAAAAAAAAAAAGTAACAATGTGCTTGGCTCTGAGACAGAATTAAAACAGTCTTTTCTCCCCCAAGTAATATATTTCATTTGCAAAGACTCTCCCAAATAAGAAACATATTTCCAAACAGCAAATTCCCCCAAATAAAAAATATATTGTTAAGCCAAGCTGGAGAATATTGTCAATAATCTCTTATCTCTAATACAAAGAAATAACAAATTTAGCATTGAGGAAACATGTGCATATCAGGAGAATGGTTCAGAGAAAAAACAGCCTGTTTTCACATGTAGAAATTCCCTACCACTAAAAAATCAAGGAATTATAAATTAAAATGGCTACTGGGCCCAGGCAGATAACACACACTAGTGAAGTAGGCCTACTGAGACAAGGATGCAACACATAGTATGTGCCCCTTTAAGAGGTAAGTGCTACTCAGTGTCAGATGATTGAGCATTTGGTGTGGCCAGATATTTTCAATTGTTCAGAAGAAGCCAGATATCAAGTTTATCTGGAAAATATCCCAAATTCAAAAATGTAGCAGGGAGAATAACAAAGAAAATTTTAATCCCTGGGCAGTACCAACAGGTATGGCTAAGAACCACATATAACTGTAAGTGACCAGCTGTAACTTCTGCAAGAGATGAAAATCTTTACTGGGGAATTCAAGTTGAAACGAGTAGAGTGGCAGAAATAATGTTTCCTTTCAAGGGGACATTCACAAATGTCTACATTTATGTGTCATATTGACCTATTTGTTTTGTCTGACTTTTCGTTACATTTTCTGATTACACTTTTCTGAATGTCAGGGCCTCTGTAAACCTGGGTTCTCCTTCTCAAGCATCACTTCTTGGGGTTCTAAGGACATATCCTGTTCTTGCAACCTCCACTACACAGATCAAACTTATCTATAGGCAAAATCAGTTTATGTGAACTTAGAATTTCTTTGCCCCCAAACCTATAACCAGATGGCAAATGTTTATAATTAGTAATATGGATTAAGATATTAATATGGTTTTACTATGTCCCCACCAAAATCTCATCTTGAATTGTAGTTCCCATAATCCCTATGTATCGTGGAAGGGATCTGGGGGATGGTAATTGAACCATGGGGATAGTTATTTCCATGCTGCTGTTACGGTGATAGTGAGTGAGTTCTCACAAGATCTGAGGGTTTTATATGGGGCTCTTCCCCATTTTGCTTGGCACTTCTCCTTTCTGCCATCATGTGAAGAAGAACACGCTTGCTTCCCCTTCTGCCATGATAGTTAAGTTTCCTGAGGCATCCCCAGCCATGTGGAACTGTGAGTCAATTAAACCTCTTTCCTTTATAAATTACCCACTCTCAGGCAGTCCTTTATAGCAGTGTGAAAATGGAGTAATACAGTAAATTGGTACTGGGTAGTGGGGCACTGCTATAAAAATACCCAGATATGTGGAAGTGACCTTGGAACTGGGTAACAGGCAGAGGTTGGAACAGTTTGGAGGACTCAGAAGATGACAGAAAGATGTGGCAAAGTTTGGAACTTCCTAGAGACTTGTTGAATGAATTTGATAAAAATGCTGATAGTGATATGGACAACAAAGTCCAGGCAGAGGTGGTCTCAGATGGAGATGAGGAACTTGTTGGGAACTGAAATAAAAGTGACTCTTGCTATGTTTTAGCAAAGAGATTGGCAGCATTTTCCCCCTGCCCTAGAGATCTGTGGGACTTTGAACTTGAGAGAGATGATTTAGGGTATCTGGCAGAAGAAATTTCTAAGCAGCAAATCATTCAAGAAATGACTTGGGTGCTGTTAAAAGCATTCAGTTTTATGTATTCACAAAGATATGGTTTGAAATTAGAATTTATGTTTAAAAGGAAAACAGAAAATAAAATTTCAGAATATCTGGAGCCTGATGATGCAATAGAAAAGAAAAACCCATTTTCTAAGGAGAAATTCAAGCCAGCTGCAAAAAAAAAAATTGTGTAAGTAACAAGGAACCAAATGTTAATCACCAAGACAATGAGGAAAATATCTTCAGGGCATGTCAGAGGTCTTCACAGCAGCCCCTCCCATCTCAGGCTCAGAGGCCTAGGAGGAAAAGATGTTTTTGTGCGTCAGGCCCAGGGCCTTGCTGTTTTGTGCAGTCTTGGGTTTTGGGACCCTAGACCTCAGCCATGGCTAACAGGGGTCAAGATACAGCTCTGGCCATGGCTTCAGAGGGTGCAAACTCCAATGCTTGGCAGCTTCCATGGGGTGTTGAGCCTGCAGGTGCACAGAATTCAATAATTGAAGTTTGGGAACCTCCACCTAGATTTCAGAGGATATACAGAAATGCTTGTATGTTCAGGCAGAATTTTGTTGCAGGGTCCTCATGGAGAACCTCTGTTAGGGCAGTGTGGAAGGGAGATATGGGGTTGGAGCTTCCACACACAGTGTTCACTGGGGCACTGCCTAGTGAAGCTGTGAGAAGAGGGCCACCATCCTTCAGACCCCAGAATGGGAGATCAACTGACAGCTTACACTGTGTACCTGGAAAGCCACACACCCTCAGTTCCAGCCCATGAAGGAAGTGGGCTGAACCCTACAAAGCCCCAGGGGCAGAGCTGCCCAAGGCTATGGGAGCCTACCTCTTGCATAGGTTTGACCTGGATGTGAGACATGGAGTCAAAGGAGATTATTTCAGAGCTGTAAGATTTGACTGCCCTGCTGGATTTTGGACTTGCATGGGGCCCGTAGCCCCTTCATTTTGGCTAATTTCTCCCATTTTTTAAGGGTGTATTTAACCAATGCCTGACCCCCATTGTATCTAGGAAGTAACTAACTTGCTTTTTATTTTACAGGCTCATAGCCAGAAGGCATTTTTCTGTCTCAGATGAGACACTGGACTTGGACTTTCAGGTTAATGCTGGAATGAGTTAAGACTTTGGGGGACTGTTGGGAAGGCATGACTGTGTTTTGAAAGTGAGGACATGTGATTTGGGAGGGGCTGGGGCAGAATGATATGGCTTGGCTGTGTCCCCACTCAAATCTCATCTTGAATTGTAATTATCATAATCCCCACATATTGTGGGAGGGACCTGGTGGAAGGTAATTGAATCATGGGGTTGGTTACCACCATGTTCTCATTATAGTGAGTGAATTCTCATGAGATCTGATGGTTGTATAAGGGGCTTTTCCCCATTTTGCTTGGCACTTCTCCTTCCTGCCATCATGTGAAGAAGTATGTGTTTGCTTCTCCTTCTGCCGTGATTGTGAGTTTCCTGAGGCCTCCCCAGACATGCAGGAACTGTGAGTCAATTAAACCTCTTTCCTTTATAAATTACCCAGTCTGGGACAGTCCTTTATAGCAGCATGAGAAGGAGCTAATATAGTAAATAGGACCTGTTCCATCATGGAAAAGGCAGCAGTTTGTCTCCAACAGAATAGACACTAACTCTGGATATAGGTTTGCCTATCCTGCATGCAATGCATCTGCCAAGACTACCATCCCTGGGCTCTTGGAGTTCCTTATCGACCATCAAATTATTCCACATAGCATTGCCTCTGACCAAGGCACTCACTTTATGGCTAAACAAGTGCAGCAGAGGACTGATGATCATGGAATTCACTGATCTCACCATGCTCCCCATCATCCTGAAGCAGCTGGTTTGACAGAATGGTGGAATGGCCTTTTGAAATCACAATCACAATGCCAAGTAAGTGACCATACTTTGCAGGGCTGGGGCAAAGTTACCCAAAAGGCTGTATATATTCTGAATCTGCATCCAATATATGATACCATTTCTCCCATGGCCAGGATTCACAGGTGCAGGAATCAAGGGGTGGAAGTGAAAGTGGCACCACTCACCATTGTCCCTAGTGACCCGCTGGCAAAACTTTTGCTTCCTATTCCCATACATTACATTTTGCTGGCCTAGAGGTCTTCGTTCCAGAGGGAGGAATGCTGCCACCAGGAGACACAACAATGATTCCATTAAACTGAAAGTTAAGATTGCCACCTGGCCACTTTGGGCTCCTGCTACCTCTAAGTCAACAGGCTAAAAGGGGAGTTACAGTGTTGGCTGCAGTGACTGACCCAGCTTATCAAGATGAAATCAGTCTACTACTCCACAATGGAGGTAAGGAAGAGTATGTATGAAATACAAGAGATTCCTTAGGGTATTTCCTAGTTTTACCATGCCCTGTGATTAAGATCAATGGGAAACTACAACAACCCAACTCAGACAGGACTACAAATTCCTGCCTTCAGGAATTAAGGTTTAAGTCACTCTATCAGGTAAAAAACCACGAATTGCTGAGGTGCTAGCTGAAGGCAAAGGGAATACCGAATGGGTAGTAAAAGAAGGTAGTCACCAATACCAGCTGCAACTACGTGACTGTAATTGTCATGAGTATTTCCTCTTTGTTAAGAACATGTTTCTACATATATACACTTGTACTAAGAAAATACCTTCATTTTATTTCCTTTCTTTGTCCTTTATCATGTGACATAAGATTTACTGATTTTATCAGCATTTAAGTGTTGTTACTTTGTGTAATAGCATTTGGGGTGGGAATTTTATGCTTCCAGTTATATGAAGGATAGCTGTAATTATGAGCTTATTATTGTCTTTATCTGAAGATTATGTATGATTTCAGGAGATGTGTATGGATTCAAGTTGACAAGGGGTGAACTTATGACAGTTAAATGTTGAGTGTCAACTAGATTGGATTAAAACAGGCGAAGTACTGACCCTAGGTATGTCTGTGAGGATGTTGCCAAAGGAGATTAACATTTGAGTCAATGAGAGGCAGACCCACCCTCAATCTGGGTAAGCACCGTCTAATCAGCTGCCAGTGTGCCCAAAATAACACAGGCAGGAGAAGGTGGAAGAGCAGACTTGCTGAGTGTTTTGGCCTTCATCTTCCTCCCGTGCTGGATGCTTCCTGCCCTCGAACATCAGACTCCAAGTTCTTAATCTTTTGGACTCTTGGATTTGCACCAGTGGTTTGCCAGGGGCTCTTGGGCCTTTGGCCACAGACTGAAGGCTGCACTGTTGGCTTTTCTACTTTTGAGATTTTGGGACTCGAACTGGCTTCCTTGCTCCTCAGCTTGCAGATGGCCTATGGTGGAACTTCACCTTGTGACTGTGAGTCAATACTCCTTAATCAACTCCCCATCATATATGCATCTATCCTATTAGTTCTGTCCCTCTAGAGGACACTGACTAATGCAGATTTCATCTTCGAGAGGGAAAAAGTATAGAATTAGGTCCACACTAAAGTGCAAGGTCTTTGCCTGGGAGCACATCACCAGAGACGACATTAAGGAGAAACTAGGAAGCCTGAAACTTAACACATATAATGATAGAACCCTTATGTTTCTATCATGTTTATAAATTTCAAATTGTATTTGCGTATTTTCTATTTTATCTAATTTTATCTTCAAATAGTTACCACCCAGTTATGGGATTTTTATATCCTCTTTAGAAAAAAATTTTAATCCTGTTTGCAAAACTTAAGAGCAAAAACTTCATAGCTTAGCATTTTTCTGGTCATTTGATATGCATTCTTACTTATGAATATACTGTCACATGAAGATTGTCATGAACTGAAGTGTGTCACCTTCCAAAATCCATATGTTGAAGCCCTAACCCTCAATGTGACTGTATATGGAGAAAAAGTCTTTAAGGAGGTAACTAAGGCTAACTAAAATCATGAGGGTGGAACCCTAATTCAATATGACTCGTGTCGTTAGAACAGAAAGAGACATGAGGATGCCTGGGTGTAGAAGAAGGACTGTGTGAGGACCCAGCATGAAGGCTGCTAGCCAAGGAGAGGCATCAGGCGAAAGCAAATCCATCACCACCTTGATCTTGGACTTTAAAATTCCAGAAAATAGGAAAGAAATTTTGTTGTTTAAGCCACCTAGCCTGTAATATTTTGTTATAACAGCCCTGGCAGACAAATACAAAGATGTTAAACATAACCGTGGTTTCCCTGTTTTCTCATGCTCTGAGTTCAATCTTTTTGTAGGGTGTAGGTTCAATCAGTGTTTATTGAGCAAGCATCATTCAATAGAACTTACTATACAGTGACCCAAATTAACTACCGAAACGGCCTGAAACACTGGAGGAGTTATTTCTCAATTTACTGATCTATGAATTGCGATCATATCAACATATAATCAACCTTATCTCCTTATTCTGAAACATGGTCAAATTGTTTTAGACTCTATTAGCAATTAAATCAAACAGATCCTCTGCTGAACCAATTAATTTTTAAGAAATCAACTAAATCTATCTCAAAATAATTATTAAGTCTGTGCAGACTAAAGTTAATCATATTCTGTGAAACTTTACAATAAATCCTATTATAGCTCATAAAATTAGAAATTGTAAAATATACTTTATTAAGATACTTTTCCCTTCAAGTTTTTATCATTATAGTTCCTCTTTGAAAGCACTAAAATCATAATGAATTCTCCACATAGTCCCTAATGTGCTCATCATAATAGAGTGAGGTCTCAAAAACCTGAATGCATGAGACAAGACAAGTTCACACAGAAATTCATTGTGTAAGAGAGTAATTTGTGGAAGAATTATAGCATGTATGGAAGATTCGAAATAAGAAAGAGAACAAAATTCACAGATGTCACTTGAAGTTGGCATAATATTGAAAAACAATCCTAAAGCAATACCAGAATGAGTAATTGGAAAAAGGTAAGAAATTTCCACATTTTGCTTCTCTCAGAAAATAACCATAAAAAAAAATTTCCAAAAAAGCATATATTGGCATTCTGGTTTTGGCTTTGACAAAGGAATGAGTATCAGACTTGATCTCCTGCTATAAATATGTATAAATAATGGACAAAATATAAGAAGCAATTCTGTCTATGCATTGGAAAACAGAGACACAGGTCTATAATCCTTAAGAGAAAGTACATTCAGAATGTTAGTGTCATATTCACCTGAACTTTCTGTGTTCACATCCAAAAATCAGTACAAGAGACTAGAGTCAAACAGGTAGCAGAAGTCTCACTGTGCAGAGAAAGTCAAGATCAATATCAAGGCTACTGAGGCAGTTGGAAATATGGAGCAGGATATCAGCAGGATAAAAAGCTGTCTAGAGATGATACCCCAAGGATATGAATAGGGTTCCTCTTCCATCTTTGGCTAAATACTAAGCTATGAATGCAATAGGTGAGATTCTGCCAGAGCTTCTGGAAGCTGTGAGAAGAGCAGAGATTTTAGAGCTTATATGGTGCAGGAAAATGTTAGAGCTCCCTCCAGCTAGGGTGAGGTGGCCCTACTAAGACAATGGTTATTCAGCTAAAACACTAGAAATGACAAGCCTTAGGGAAAAAAACTATGCCCTAGAGTGAGGGCTTTACTGGATTCAACCTAACAAAGCTTAAAACCAAGTCTTGATGAGATCAAGCTGATGTAACAATAAAGTAATTTTCTGACAAAATAAACTTAATACTGTCTAATGAAAATAAAGTTCAGAATATAGTAAAACATCATCAACAATTTCCAGCACTCAATGAAATATCAAATATATAAAGAAGCATGAAAATGAGACCATAATTGGAAAAAAGGTCACTGAGATGTTAATGTTAACAAATGTTATATTAACACGTTGACATATATGTATGCTTATATGTGGGTATATGTATAAGTGTGCAAATGTGTTTGTATGCTTTAAAATATGTTTTAGTATTAGTTAGATGTGACAATGTCAATAGATCAGATGACTGACATTGAAAAGACCATTTGTTATACTCACATATTCCAAGAAAAGGGGAACACCAAACCCTGGGGGAGCCAACTGGGGAATCACCATGAACAGTCAGGAGGCAGAGGGAGCAATGGGAAAACACAGCCTGTGTTTTCAGTGTCTCTGTTCAAATGTTTCACAATGAGACATGACTTTCATCAAAATGGCTAAAATTAAAAGAGTGACAATACCAAATATTATCAAATATATGGAGCACCTAGAACTGCTAGACTTTGTTGAAAGTATAAAATGTTGCAATATCTTTGAAAAAAGTGTTTGGCAATTTTTTCTGACAAAGTTAAACATACATGTACCCTATGACTAAGCAATTCTACCTCTTGGTATTTTTCTAGGGGTAATGGAAATGTATTTTTACCCAAAAAGTTGCCTAGGAATATTTGTAGTTGTTTTAGTTATAATAATACAAAAGTTGTATTATTGAAAACAACTTATACTATATTCATACAGCTAAAAATAAGCTGTACTATATTCATACAGTTGAGGCAGAGTAAGCAAGCTTAGGACTGGCTAATTTGAATAATTTTAGTGGGCTCTAGAGCATAGGGACTGTCCCTAGTTGCCTGGTACTTGGCCCAGGGGTAATTAGGGCAGGTAGACAATTTCCCAGAGTATGAGAGCCCAGTAGAGGAGGTAGTTGGGGGTGTGGGCTCTGGATTGGTTTACATATGAAAGTTAGGCTCACAGACAAGTTATTTACTACCTGAAGGAACTGACTAGCCCTGAAAGAGGCATTTCTTCCAGAGTCAGCAAGGCCCCCAAAATAGAAACAAACACACACACAACTGATACAATACATGTGTGCTCAGGATTTAACAAAAATCACGATCACAATGGCTAAACAGAAAGATAATTTCAGCCAGGAAATGAAAACAAACAAATAAAAATAGCCATATGAATATCCTAGAACTGAAAAATACATTAACATGTCAAATTTAATAAATAGACTTGATAACAGACTAAAACTCTAAAATGAAAGATCAGTAGACTTGAAGACAGAGCAATAGAAAGCATATACAATCAATCAAGAGAGAAAATACCGAAATTAAAAGAATAAACAGGGCCTTAAAATGTAGGGCATTGTCAAGGGGCCTAACTTGTTTATAACTAGAATACTAGAATGGAAAAAGAAATGAACTCATTTTAAAAAACTGAAGAAATAATGGCTAAAATTTTACCAAAGTAGAAAAAATAATCAAACCACAAATCTGAGAAGGTCACAGAAGAAATATAAAGAAAACTACATCTGTGTATCACAGGGAAATCTCTAAAATCTAAAACTAAGAACAAAGTCTTAAAACAAGCAAGAAAAAATATTATACATGAAGATCAAGGGGGAAATAATATAAAATATTCTGTCTTCTCATCAGAAAAAATGAAAACCATAAGGTAATGGAATAACATCATTCAAATGCTGAAAAAATACTAAAGCTGTAAAAATAAAATTCTGTATTTAAAAAATATTTCAACAAAATGAAGATAAACTACAGCTTGTTCAGGTAAACAAAAAGCTGAGATACTTTGGTTCACCAGTTTTTCAAAAGAAAAAAATAGATTGAGTACTGTCTCTTCCCTTTTTCAATGGGTGTATAAGAGAGTTCTCTGTGACGTTCTACTTTTCTGTGGAAACCAAATCTGCTCTAATAAAACAAAAGTTCAATTTTAATCTTGTGAAAGTCGACCATGAAAAGAAAATAAGTAAGTCATAACCTGGAGGAAAATATTAGGTAGATAGATGATAATAGATAGATAGATAGATAGATAATAGATAGATGATTGATAGATGATAAATTATAGATAGATGTATATATTATATATATTATATAATCCTCCCCTCACGTAATGTATGGACTAAGTTAAGATGTAATAATGAACTCTTACAATTTCATAATTGACCTTAAAGATGGTGAAAAGACTTAAACAGACACTTCATGAAGAACCATACACAGCTGGCCAACAAGCACATGAAATACTCCTCATCACTATTAGTCATAAGGGGAAAAAACCACCACAATGAGACATGATTTGCATAAAATGGCTAAAATTAAAAGACTGATAATACCAAATAATTATCAAATATATGGAGCAACTGGAACTGCCAGACTTGTTGAAAGTACAAAATGTTGCAATATCTTTGAAAGGTGTTTGGCAATTTTTTCTTATAAAGTTAAACATACACGTACCCTATGACTAACCAATTCTACTTCTAGGTATTTATCTAGGAGTCATAGAAATGTATTTTCACCCAAAAACTTGCAAAAGAATATTTGTAAGAGCTTTAGTCATAATAATATAAAAATAGTATTATTGAAAACAAGTTGTGCTATACTCATACAATGGGAGATGTCCTGTAGTGTGTTGGAGCCAGTTTGTGCTGGGTCACAAGAACTAGCTGTTCAGTTCTCAGTAATTTTTCAGAATGATGGAGGACATGTTAGTAGCATGAAATTGGCTACCCTCAGAGTATTTACATCATGGGAATAGACAAAGACTCAGTTTTTGTTTGTTTGCTTGAAAGCCAGTTGTTAAACAGTTATCACCAAATCACTGAATCCAACTCAAAAATAAAAAGAAACAAATTTCTAGTATCCTAACTACATTGCTGAACCTCAAAAGCATTATGTTGAGTAAATGAAGCCAGACACAAAATATGTATTTTATTCATACTGTATTTATGTAAGAAGCTCTATAACAGAAAAAAACTAATTGGTAATCATAAAATAAAACTGATCATAAAATAAAACAAGATAGTTTGGGACCATTCTGGGATTATGGAAGTATGATATTTTTTATATAGATGTAAGTTGCAGTTGATGCATTTGTCAAAACTAATTGAACAGTATACCTAATACCTGTGCATTTTGTTGTAAATTATATCTCAATAAAAGATATTGCAAAAAAGCATACATTGACAGTTGTTATAAAAACACAAATCAAACAGATAAGTAATATAGCCCACTGATAGAACAAAAAAGACAGTGATTCACTTATGAAGCAGCACTTCATAAGGGCCACTATTCCTACTGCTGACATTTTATTACTACTGCTACTGTACTACTGCTACTACTACTACACTACTATATGGAACATGAAAATACTTCCTAATTACTTTGGCACTGCTACTACTACTACACTACTATATGGAACATGAAAATACTTCCTAATTACTTTGGCACATATTTCCTAAGTAAATTAGCAAATTTATGCATGAATATGCCAGCTAACCTACATGAATCTCTTATTAGTAAATTAACTAAAGTATTGGGATGAAATACCTTTTACTTTGTTTTTCGCAGTGCTTTTGCCCAAATTGGCACATCATATGACATGCATGGTAGTTAAACTCCAAAATTGTGTGAAATGAGAATGTGGCACTATGAGAAAAATCCAGTCACTTTTTTGCCATTTTCTGTATCAATTTTTTTTTTTTGCAGTATCTCTCACTAAAATTCAAATAAAGACAAAGTTTTTCTTTCTCCTATCTCACAGCACACTGTTCTACCTCAATCTAGCATGTATTTTATTCTGTTCTGTTTTGTGGGTACTTTATAGCTTATTTTATATCTCCATCAAATTAGTTGCACCTTCCTTAAGGGCCAGAACTATTCCTGTTCATCTTTGTATCTCTAAGCACACTCATAACATGCAGGTTTATGCAGGATTTGGGGTGCCCTAAAATCTCAGATAAATTGACTTGATTTCTTTCCAGAATACTTTTATATTACATCAGCAACATTCCTACATAGCAAGGGCTTCAACCATCAATTTATAAGGCATCAACTCACGTAACCTTATAAAGTAGATTATAAACTTCTATTTTTTCCGACGACATTGTACTAAACTTTCAGCATTCTTGGGGATCAACAATAACAAAATGTATAAATTATTATCTCAGAGGAATCAAGAAAAGGAAAGGAGAAAAGAGAAGAAACTATTGACTTTTATTGAGAGACTGTTACATGTCAGACATTATCTCTTACCATTGTCTATTTAATTTTCACAACAAGCATGTTAGTTGCACACCATCACCCAGGCTGGAGTGCAGCGGCACCATCTCGGCTCACTGCAACCTCCGCCTCCCAGGTTCCAGCAATTCTCCTGCCTCAGCCTCCCAAGTAGCTGGGATTACAGGTCCATGCCATTGTGCCCAGCTAATTTTTGTATTATTAGTAGAGATGGGGTTTTACCATGTTGGCCAGGATGGTCTCAAACACCTGCCTCAGGTAATCTACCCACCTCGACCTCCCAAAGTGGTGGGAAGACAGGCCTGAGCCACCACACCCAGCCTCCTGAGAGCCTTTATCTACAATAGATTTGAGCTGTGTTGAATGCTTTGTTCTGTATCTACTGAGATAATCATGTGGTTTTTTTGGTTTACTAATATGTTGAATTACATTGAATACTGAACCTTTTGTATTTTGGGATGAACATCACTTGTAATGATTTTTATGTATTTATACATCATATATAAATATAAATATAGCCATAACAAGTCAGGCTCATCCCAAAATACTATACACACACACACACACACATATATATATATACACATTTATATATATATCTATTGCTACATTTTAATGGGATTGAAAATTTTTATGTATGTTGATGATGATGTACTGCTATATAGTATAATTATCTGATTTGTAACATTAAAGCAATGTATATTTTTCTCTTATTTCCTGGGAGAAACTGTAAAAGATGAATTATGTCTTTCTTAAATGTTAGGTAGACTCTAGAAGAGAAACAGCCTGAGCCTGAACTTTTATTTTGGAAGGTTTTATCTACAGTGTCAACTTTAATAGATACAGTAATATAGGAATGCTTAAGTTACAGCATACACACAAATGTATTTTGCAAGTTTTGATAGTTTGGACATTTCAATGACTTGGCATTTTTCTTTCTATTCTTAAATACATAGGTGTAGTATTATTTGTAGCATGCTTTTATTAGCTTTTGGGTATCTATGGAGTGAACAGTGATACCATCTCTCTCATTCCTAATGTTAATTTTTTTGTCTTCTCTTTTATTTTCTTTGTCAGTCTGGTTAGAGGTTGTATTAGTCAGGATTCTCTAGAGGGACAGAACTAAAAGGATAGATGTATATATGAAACAGAGTTTATTAAGGAGAATTGACTCACAGGATCACAAGGTAAAGCCCCACGATAGGCTGTCTACAAGTTGAGGAGCAAGGATCAATCCAAGTCCCAAAACCTTAAAAGTAGGGAAGCTGACAGTGCTGCCTTCAGTCTGTGGCCAAAGGCCCAAGAGCCCCTGGCAAACCACTGGTGTGAATCCAAGAGTCCAAAAGCTGAAGAATTTGGAGTCTGATGTTTGAGGGCAGGAAGCATCCAGCATGGGAGAAAGATGAAGGCCAGAACGCTAAACCAGTCTAGTCCTTCCACGTTCTTCTTTTTGCTTTATTCTAGCCAAGCTGCCAGCTGATTAGATGGTGCTCATTCAGATTGAGGGTGGGTCTGCTTCTCCCAGTCCACTGACTCAAATGTTAGTCTCCTTTAGCAACACCCTCATGGACACACCCAGGAACAATACTCTGCATCCTTAAATCCAATCAAGTTGACAATTAACCATCGCAGAAGTTTATCCATTTTGCTGATCTTTTCAAAGTATCAGATTTTGGTTTGAATGATTTTTTTCACTTTTTTTCTGCTTTCAACTTTATTTATTTCTGATATTACCTTTATTCTATAGCTTTTCTTTCTTTCCTTTAACTTATTGTTGTGTGAATTTTTTTCCTCTTTAGGCCCTTAATGTGGAAGCTTCAGTTACTGATTCAAGATGTTTCTTCCTTTCTAATATAAATATTTAACATAAAATTTCCCTGTAACCACGGCCTTAGCTGCATTCCACAAATTTTAATATGGTTTCATCTTCATTTAGTTAATTTCCTTTGAGACTTTCTCTTTGACCTTTGGGTTACTTAGAAGTGTGGGGTTTAATATCCAATTGGTTGAGGATTTTCCAAATATCTTTGTTATTGGTTTATATTTTAATTCCATTATGGTCTAAGAACATGTGCTATATGATATCTCTTTTTAAAACATTTATAAGTTTTGTGTTGTGTATGTATCTTGGTGAATGTCTCCTGCCATACCCACCAGGGCTGATGTATAAGGAAATTTTATTTCCTTACCATTTTATTTTAAATTCCCATGAACTTCTTTGAGCTGTGGAATGCCTTAAACTTTTTTGAATTATAGAATGCCTTAAACTATATTATAAACATCTTGGGGCTTAGAAAAATCATTAGGTCCAAGACACAAGTAAAAAGCTGACCCTACAGCAACAATGTTGAAGTTCCTGTTTTGCGCCTTATCTATGCACAATGAAGCAAGTGCAAAAAACATCAAAATATCCTATTATATCCCCTTATCTTTAGGCATTTAAGATTCACAGGGTTTAGTCAAATGACAAGTGTTTAAGTTCCTGTGTATAGTTATTTAAAGCCATTTTCCAACTTGTGCTAAAGAAGAAAAATTAAAATCACATGTTTTACTATCAAATAACTCATAGTAGAAAAGAAGTAGACTTCACAAATAAAAACATGGATAGAAAGGAGAAAATTAAGCAGAGAAAAAAATGAACACTTCCTGAATGAGGCAAATCTTCTGAAGCAAATTAAATATATATCTTTATTAAATATCCTTCTATATGATATCTATGATTATAGATAAATGTATTTGATAAATGTAAATTGCATATTTTATCAGATTGTTGCTTCTATTTCTAGAAAATAATTAACTGCTTGCTTTCATTTTATAAATGTATATACTATCTTTATTTTGGAGAAATATCAAACCATCTGGAAACTATTAAATGTTGAAGGAAAATTATTATTAAATTACACTTGATATTGTTGATGACTTCACTTATTTTTACAGTTTATCTGAGAACAGAAGAGTTTGCTGTATGTATAAGTCTCTTGGCTTGACAATTTGTGTTCTGCGTATGTTCTGGACCACTAGGAAACGACGTCTGTACCTTTACTAAATTCATATATCATTAAAAATTCTCCTTATACGTATCCAGTGTCAGTCACTATGTTTCCAAAAGGATATCATCCTTATATTCAAGTTTGAAATATACTGAATCCCATTTTTCTGTTAGCAACGTATCACTTGTATTGTAAAGAAAAGAGAAAATACTGTACTTGGTTTGCCACTTAGCTCGTTTCAATTTTTCATCACCATATGTTATACTTTTGCAGCAAATATGTACCTGCTGTGTCACAGAGCTGCATTCCAAAGGAAGATATAAGCTATCCTACACCTGATTGTCCTCAAATTCAAGTCCTTGTTCTTGACCAGTTATGTATACTTTTATTTGCTATGCTCTGAATTACTTTACACTAAGACAGTTATAATTACCTTTCCCTCGTCACTTTCTCTCATTACATGGTGATATCATCGAGACAAGAGAATAGTACAGACCAAAAAGTTGTTTGCAAACTATCAAGGTTAATCTATTATGTCAGCACTAGGCTTTGCAACAGACTTTCAGGTGGGCTTCCAGTTGGCACATTTGTTATAGAGCAGAAAAAGTTGACATGTGCAGCGATAACACTTCTTCTGTAAATGCAGTTCTACTTCCAAGTGAGTTCACTTCACATCTCCCTTCAACGTGAACCAAGGGGCTTTGTCTGCCACTACAGTCTTCGGTGAGAGAGTGTAGTTGGATTAGTACATTAAGACAACATTTTCACTTTTGGAAAAGCAGTACTATCTTCTTTCAGCATCTTCAGGTGAGAACACACACAAAGGAAATAAAGTATGACATTGGCTAAGTTAGTTATAATTTCAGCTTTACAATTTTCTTCTTGGGATACAAATAAGGGTATTTGGCAACCGAAAATATTCCACCTTTTCCAGTGGTAAGAAGAGACTGTCATTCAGAGATGCCAAGCTCCTATCAAAGATTCCTTGACTACTTAAAAGAAAAAGCTGACTTAAAAAACAAACTATATCCATGGTGACAGTACTTCTCAACCATTTTTTTCCATTTAGTTGCCTTTATTAATAAGTTGAATGTATATACAAAAAGGATTTTCATAAATTAATTTTATATTGATGCTAGTTTCTTTTAGATAGGGAAATATATTAGTTTGAAAGTTACATGTAACTAGAGTTGCCAGATTTTGCAAATAAAATACAGGGCAACCACTTAAATTTGAATTTCAGATAAGCAAGGAAGAATATTTTAGTATATGTCTCAAATATTGCATGGACATGCTTTATTTTAAGGTAAGTGCTAATTTTATTTTAAGGTAAGTACTATTTTAAAGTAAGTACTAATTTTCATTGGAATTAAATGGAGTTCCTATATTAGGAGCAGAAGATTTAGAAGCAGGAAATAAGAGCAAAAGTTGGAAAAAAATTCTTGACTAGAAGGAACTTTTAACAGAGCTTTCCTACCTATGATACTGAAAGAAAATGGTAAAGTCAACCAATACCATTTGGAGAGGGACACAACCCTTGTGTCAAGTAATGCTGAATCTGTGCCTCTCTTTGGTGAAATATTTAGTGCCTTGCTATATTCTGAGGTTGGTTTTCAGCAACTTTTTTGGGTGAATGGAGAGACAAAGTCTCTGTTGCCCAGGCTGGAGTACAGTGGTGCAATCATAGCTTACCATATCTTCAAATTTCTGGGCTAAAGTAATCCTCCCACATCAACCTCTCAAAGAGCTCGGATTACAGGTGTGAGCCACCACACCTGGCCACAACTTACTGATTTAAAATAACGAGGTATGATATAAAAGTATATAAGCAACTTTGTGAAATTCTCTGACCTTATTTATGACTTCAAAAGCCAGAAAGACCCAGGTATGACACCAGGAAGAACTCTAGTGTCACAGAAAAGGAATCCACAAGGCACAAGCAATCGTTAGCTACCTCATGCAAAGTTCTATAACTGCTGAATGTGCCTTCAGGGCCAGCTGGTTGACTGGACAATTTAGAAGAATGAGGAACAAAATAGGTACCATTCAGCACAGAGGACTTGGAAATGTGGGAGCTATGACTGTAATATGTACCTTGAGAGACATAAATGAGTATGTCATCCCCACACACTCTTTGATCACTAGTGCAGTATATCATGCTTGGTTTCTGCTAGTGCACTCACTTACTTACTGCAAGATGGTAATTGATTAATAAAACCTTAATTTACAAAACATTGGTTTTTCAATAGAGTCACTCTTTCCTAAAAGAGGAGAAGGTTGTCATTGTCCCTGAAGTGGGAATTATTCAACTGAGTTCACCTAGTTGTCCTTAGATAAATCTTGCCCAAAGCTAGAAATAGGACTATGAAAACTAAGTCAAGGTGCTCAATGAAAGAGAGCCTGCAGTCCTTGCATAAAAGTGGCAATGAAAGCAAGGAGTGTGAAATACATTAACATTACTGTGGTGGTGCTTTATTCTTGGCAACCTGATTCTGCCTCATGCTAAAACCTATGCTCTTTTCTGGGCACTGTGTCATAAATTATTCATTCATTCATCAATTAGTGTATTCATTTAGCAATAGTATACAAGAGAGTCTAATTTTCACCTAGCATGAAGCACGCACACACATACAGTCACACACACATCCTTTGACTTTTATCCTTCTACTTCGTGATGATAGCCATTTGTTGAAATAACGTATATAAGCATCATAGTGCCTAATATCAAGATTTACTAGCATGGTTGTGTCATGAGCAGGTACTCTTCATTAGTGGTGCGATTTGGACAGGGGTTGAGGAATATTGGTGAAAGGTGACTTCCACTGCTCTCAGCTTCATACTCCCAATGAATGCTATTAGTTCTTTGCCTATGAGTGTGGCCATGATTTGCTATGTGATGTGTTAACTTTGCTTAGTCTAAAGGACATTTGAGGTAGATAACACCTAATTTCATCCATTGCTAATTTATTCTGCCACATGGGACCATACATTATACTGACTCTAACAGGAAAACTGAATTTGGATTAAGAATAATAATGTTTTGGCAGTACATGTCATCACAGTGGCAGAGGAAAGAGTACAACCAACTAATTTGGGATTTTTGTTTTTTGCCTACCTTCCCCAATATGGAAGTAGCAAATAGATTTATCCTACCTGCTATATTTATGTGGTAGGATTGCCATAACAAATCATTAGAAACTGAGTGGTTTAAACAACAGTAATTGATTGTTTCAGGGTTCTAGATGCTGGAAGTCCAAGGTTAAGGTGTCAGCCATTGGGGTTGGATTCCTCTGAGGGCTGTGAGGGAAGATCTGTTGCTTCCTTCACCCTTGGCTTCCGGTGGTTTGCTGGAAGCCTTTTACACTCCTTGGCTTGTGAATCTCTACCTTCATCTTTACGTGGTCTCCTCCCTGTGTTCATATCTGTCTCCTAATTTCCACTTTTTATAAGGAATCCAGCCATATTGGATTAAAGCTCACCCTAATGACTTCATTTTACCTTGATTACCACTGCAAAGATCATATCTTCAAATAAAGTAAGATTCTGAGGAATTGGGGATTAGGACTTCAACATATGATTTTGGGGGAAACACAGTTTAGCCCACAACATCTGCCAAAGCTGGCTGGTTGTAGGTACAGCATTCTCGGAGCACTGTGTGGAGAAGGTCTCCCTGGCTATACGTGGCACAAGCAAAGCAGAATGTGGTGGTTGACTGACGATGTCTACCATGGGACAGGTGGAGTAGTTTTGATGTACGCAATGTATGTGGTACTTGATTGGTGATGTCTAGCATAAGACAGATGAAGTTGTTTTGATGTCTGTGACACTACTGATTGTCCCAGCCCTAGTGAAAGAGAGGTAGTAAAGGTATTAACATGATAAGTTAATCAAATTATCATAATTTATTTTCATCTACATTGGATGCCACTTATTCTTAATGTGTAACAAACATGAGCTTGGATTCTCAATTCCAGGACCGTATAGCAGAGATTTAAAACCAGGTTTATAAAGGAGAAAGGAAGATTGTCTCTCTTGGTGTCAGGATACAAATGGGCTTTGGAAATAGACACACCTGTGAATCCTGCGGCTGTCATTTACTAGTTCTATGATCTCTGGAAAATTATTTTACCTTGGAGACTCACCTATAAAAGGAGACTAACATGAAGTAGCTGATTCCACAGCACAACCCACCTGAAGCTCTAGCATGCATGTAGGCTGCTCATGTGATGATCAATGCACAGGAATGCTTAGACCACTAATTTCACCCCACAAGAATGCCCTGAGTTCCGGCACTGTAATTGTTGCCTATTCTGCTGACTGTGCACATCATGCCACAAGTCACTTGTTTCCTTGCCTGTCTCTGTCCTCTTTATTAGAAAACATACACATATAACCCATAACAGGAATTCATAAGTGCTCAATAAATGAGATTGGTGAATATTCACAGAAACAATGTCACTATCTCCTTAAAGCAAATAAACAAACAGACAAACAAATAAATGGAGCTCTACAGACCTCTTAAGAGAGATGCCACTCAAGAGTAAGTTGAAGTTGGACTTTTCTTAGATAATCTGTTGCAATGACCATTGTCTAGAAGCCTAAGAGAGCAGCAAGAAGCAAGTGTAAAAGAAAAGTCAGCAGGATAAATGGTGCACAAAGGAAGAAACAAGCACTGAATAATAAGAGTTGGCTTGATGGAGAACAGATCTAACAAAGAATGATGGCTGTGCCTGGAGGAATCGTCTAGGAGGCTGTTCAACGCAAGGCAAAGGCAACTACAAGGGGTGAAAGCACATCAGGGAGAAGTGAGTACCTTCCGCCATAGGACACACTGATGATGATTTTCCCTGCGACTGGGTGGACACAACCTGGGACACTTCCTAAAAAGGTACACACAAAACATTAAAATAGGTTCAATTTGGGGATTTTCCTTCCTTGTCCAGAATCTCAAGTATAAGTGCTTTGACAGTAAAGGTGAGGGGGCAGGGAAGATTCAGTACAACCTCATGCACAAGAGAATTTCGGATTGGCAGTATCCCAACCTTCAATCACTCAAGATCTGGTCAACTTTTTCTTTACTAAAATCCTTGGTTAATGCCGCTGGTTTATGACATATTTCCTCTACTGAACGTGAAGAAACATGTGACACTTAAATGTCTGATGGGAAGTTCAGTCAATGCATCTCTTTACCATGGCCTGATTTCCCTTGTGTTTTTCTAGAGGTTGGACGGAATGACACTCTGTATGTTTAGGGCAGAGTCTTCTGCTAAAGGTCAGGTTTTTAATTTCACAGTGTTCAGCCTGGCTGCTCTGCTGTGTAAACTTTGACTAAATACAGTGTATGTTGTTATTGTTGAAAATATATTGCTCATGGATATATAAAGCAGAAAATTCCCATGTAAATTTCTCTATTGCTTGAAGTGTTGAAACTGTAGCCAGTTTATCAAAAACACAGCTGCCTTCCTTGGGGTTTCCAAAGGCTCATAACAATTTTTTTCTTTGTGAACTTGTGAGAACACCCTAAGGAAAACAGCTGCGTTATTGCAGAGATGAAGAAATCTCAGATGAGTGTGAAGTATTGTAATTTAAATAAGAGCGCTATTTTCAGGCCTTTTCATTTTTAAGATCATTTCATTATTTTATTTTTCCCTAAATAAGTTATCCAGGAAAATAAGAGAGCAATTACTCTAGGGACTGCAGACAGTATAGCAGGCAAATTAAGGGTTTTAATTGAGACTATCAAATGTTGTACTACATGATTAATAGAGATGTGATACCAGTATTTACATCTGTAAAATATTTACCGTATTCACTTTTTTCTGTTTAAATATGGAGCCAAAAGCAAATGAAAAATAACAGATTTTGTTGTTTTTAAAATTGTCTTCAAATGTGGTGTCTGTTTCAGCCACTCACGTGATGCATGACAAATGTTAAATTTTCCTTATACTACTGTTTGTAAACCATACAAGTTTTATAAACAAATATTGTATAAGTATACTGCTATTCACAGAACACAATAAGAAAGATGCTTTCATGTTTAAAAACTTTTAAGAAACTTTATCTAAAATTGAGTCGTCTATTGAATATGACTTATTCAGATCAGCCAGAAAAATTTAGTTGAACTATCCATGTCTAATAAGAGTGCTCTGAAAAGTATATATTTTTTATGTTGCATGTCCTTTTTGATTACAAATTTAAGTGCTTGTACTTATACTTTGTATCTTAATAAGTTACTTCATTCAAGTTATCAGCGTAATAAATATTTGGGGTATCAATGACAAAAACCCAACTCAAACTGGTTCAGTGTTTTGAAAGATATGTTTTCATTTAACTAAAAACTCTTATGTACAAATGTGGCTGAGAAATTTTGAATCCAGTTACCAAAAATTATCATCAAATTCTTCNTCGTCTATTGAATATGACTTATTCAGATCAGCCAGAAAATTTAGTTGAACTATCCATGTCTAATAAGAGTGCTCTGAAAAGTATATATTTTTTATGTTGCATGTCCTTTTGATTACAAATTTAAGTGCTTGTACTTATACTTTGTATCTTAATAAGTTACTTCATTCAAGTTATCAGCGTAATAAATATTTGGGGTATCAATGACAAAACCCAACTCAAACTGGTTCAGTGTTTTGAAAGATATGTTTTCATTTAACTAAAACTCTTATGTACAAATGTGGCTGAGAAATTTTGAATCCAGTTACCAAAAATTATCATCAAATTCTTCCCTAGTTCTCTCACTCTCTCTCTCTCGTTCTCTCTCTATCTCTCTTCCTCTCAGCCTCTCTTGCTTTCATTTATTCTTCTATTTTTGTTTTGGCCTCTTTCCTCCTGCAAACAAATTCTCCCAAGTGATTATGGTTAAGAAAGCCACAAGTAACTTCTATATACTTTTTTTTTAATCATGAAGAAGGAGGCTCTACCTTCTTTGTAGCTTCTATATATCAAATCTCAAATATCTGACAACTGTCTAATTGGCTTTGCTTGAGGCAGATATCAACACTTCACCAATTGCCATGGTCAGGGAGCTGGGTTACTCTGTTTAGCCAGATTTCTATCTGTGTCTTCCCCTGTGGCTGGATAGAGAATTGGGAAGGAACGGCCATGCCCCTCTTAGCAATATAAAATGGGGGAAAGAAGAATCAAGAAAAAGAGGAGGAGAAAGGGGTGCTGGAAAGAAAAAAAGTTGTTTGCTATAATTAATAAATGATGATGCTGTGATGATTATTTAAAAAATTAGAGGAGGAAGAATAGAAGAAACAGAAGGAAAAGATGAAGAGGAAGAAGAAAAGGGGGAGGAAAAGGGAAAGAAGGAGGAGGAAGACAGGGAGGAAGAAATAGTAAGAAGGAGTAGGAATAATTGTTGCTGATATTCTTCCAATTTGTCTAACTGACATTCAGAAGCACATCTGAATAGTAAGCACGTATCAATAGAAAAAAAATAGATGTTGAAAAACCTGTTTTTGATTTACTAAGGCTCACACTTTTGCTGAATCAGTGGCTTTGCAGCCATGCCTGCCTGTGGGGCATTTTACTTTTCCATTCTCCTTATGGTCATGGAATGAGTGCTTCACCATCAGACGGACTGTTTTTTTCTTGATTTAGTTACATTCACACAAATATAACCCTATTAAAACAAACCTAAAACCCCAGAGTTTTTACTGGAAAACATTGCACTGTTTAAAATACAGAAGTCGCCATCTCACTATCATTTTTCTCTCCTTTCTCATCGTCATCATCACCGCTAACATCTATTGAATGCTTACTAAGTGCTAGATGCTGTATTAGCACTATGCTTGCATTATCTCATTTAATCCTGTAAATAATCCTATGTTATAAGTAGTATCTTTCTGCATTTACAGATAAGGAAACTGACGTTTAGTAAGGTCAGTTAAACAATTTCATGGCTTAATGTGGAACAAATACATTAAAAAAAATCTTTCCCCAAGAAAAACAAAGTAACAAACTAAGCAAAAGACAAACAAAACTTCCTAGGGATATTTTAACATTTTTTACATCCTGTACGTGAAAAGAATTTACATATACCTTTATGCGTATCTGTTTCTGATATTGTGGTAACTTCATTCAGCTTCTTGAACTTCTGTTTCTAAATGTTCTTATTATGATCTATTCTCTACTTTCTGTTCCATAACCTACAACATTATGCTCTCTTCTGATACTACAGAGAGAGGAAAACCTTTATTCTCTAAAACTAGTCCAAAGTTCAGGGAATCTTATGACTTCTGTGAAATGTTTTCTGTGAAATGGTCCAGGCTGTACAAAGACTTAATGAAAATGTGTAGAATTTAAATCCAAAGGAATCTGTTATTACAGATAAGGAAGTTGAGACAGAGAGAGTTAAGGCAACTTGTCAAAGATCGTGCATGTAGTTAATTGAACTCCCTGACCTAGAGCTTAGGCCTCCTGGCCCCCTATTTTCTGCCATTTATTTTCGTTGTTAATTATTCACACTTATAAAATAGTGTATAAAGCATTCCTGTATATTGTAAATAATAGAATTAGCATCCATGTACTCACCACCTAGGTTAATAAATAGCACCTTGCGTATCACTCCTCGATAACATTTTCCACAGTACTCCTCAAAGATAATTATTATTCTGAGTTTTAGATTATTTGCTGATATCATAATTTTATCCTCTATATAAATCTCCAAATAACATATTGTTTAGCATTGAATGTCTGTGTGTGTGTGTATGTACACAAATATGTAGTATCTTTGCCCACTTTACGTGTGTGTGTGTATATATACATATATATTTGTGTGTGTGTATATATTTGTGTGTGTGTGTATAGGTATGGAAGGGTACTGTATGCTATCTTCCGTGACATTATTCTTTACTTGAACATTATACTTTAGAGCTTATTTCATTGATGCACATGGCATTTATTAGGACAGGGGCTAAGCTACTATAACAACAACAACAAAAAAAATGCAGTGGCTTAAACAAGACAAGTTAATTTCCCTTTTAGGTAAGAGGTTTTTAGACAGCATTGCAAGCTGGAGTGTGGCTTTACCCTACATGGTCATACAGGACTCAGGATCACCCATCCGGTTGCCATGGCACCCCCTTGAGCTATGACCACATCTGTCTGGTCAAAGCTGGGTCATAATTCATCCCAGAGAAGAGAAAAGAAAAAAGTCTAGACCAAGAAATGCTGGGATCTCATTGTAAAAGCAAAGTTAAAGAAAAGCATATCATATTTACAAACATTTCTTTGGCAGAAACTTAGTTATAGAGAAGAGCCTAGCTTCACTGGAGGCTGGGAAAATCAGTTCTATCTGTCAGAGCTGACATGTGCCAGGAAGAAGAAAAGAACAGGTTTGGGAGAACAGTTTGCTAATTTTCACTCCTGTACAGTATTCCAATATATACATAACCACTATTTTTATATCACTATGATATTTGAATTTGTTTATTTATTTATTTTTATTTAATTTTTTTGAGATGGAGTCTCGCTCTGTCACCCAGGCTGGGGTGCAATGGCACTATCTCAGCTCACTGCAATCTCTGCCTTCCGGGTTCAAGCAATTATTCTGCCTCAGCCTCCCGAGTAGCTGGGACCACAGGCACACTCAACCATGCCTGGCTAATTTTTGTATTTTTAGTAGAGAGGGGGTTTCACCACATTGGCCAAGCTGGTCTTGAACCTCCGACCTCAGGTGATCCACCCATCTCTGCCTCCGAAAGTGCTGGGATTAGAGGTGTGAGCCACGGTGCCTAGTCCAAATTTAATTTTTCATGCTGCTTCATGCTGTCTCTTTGAACCCACTTCCCCCAGGTTCAAAGAAAGCAAGTTCTTCACTGCTTTCTCTCAAAATGATTGAGGGGTTTTTGTTTCATTTCTTTTTTTATTTTGTAATTCAATTTCCCTCTTTCTGCTATCACTGGTTTGGAAGTTATATGTTCTCTGCCTAACAATCTAGTGGTATTTTAACACAAATACTGATCAAGAACCAAAGATGATCATTTATTTTACCCTTCTGAAATTAGAAAGGCTTTAGTTGCTTTTGACTTATATACTATTATACTTTAATACTTTAATACTAAACATCTTTTATCCAGAAAATGAAATATGTTTTATTGCTTTAAGCAATTGATAATGTTTAGCTGTACACAGCTATTTACCAATTTTCAAGCCCATGATCCCTTCTTACTCTCAGACTTTCTGCCTTAGATCTTTTTTTCTACTTGAAATATATTCTGCATAATATCCCTTATAATCGGTATTTAGGTTATAAACTCTCTCAGATTATGTTTGACATGTCTTTATTTCACCTTAATTTTGGAAACACAGCTTCACTGGGTAAAGAATTTTATAAGCGGAGAAGTTTTTCTTTCCATAGTGTCTTTTGTCTTCCCTTAATGTCATGGAGAAATCAGTTGCCCACCTAATCTCTTTGCAGTTTGATCTTTCTCTTCAGCTGTGAGTTTCTTCACAGAATTGGAAAAAACTGCTTTAAAGTTCATATGGAACCAAAAAAGAGCCCGCATTGCCAAGACAATCCTAAGTCAAAAGGACAAAGCTGGAGGCGTCACGCTACCTGACTTCAAACTATACTACAAGGCTACAGTAACCAAAACAGCATGGTACTGGTACCAAAACAGAGATATAGACCAATGGAACAGAACAGAGTCCTCAGAAATAATACCACACATCTACAGCCATCTGATCTTTGACAAACCTGAGAGAAACAAGAAATGGGGAAAGGATTCCCTATTTAATAAATGGTGCTGGGAAAAACTGGC
>NW_016806560.1:2069117-2077556 GCF_001698545.2 Rhinopithecus bieti
GAACTGAACAATGAGATCACTTGGACTCGGGAAGGGGAACATCACACACTGGGGCTTCTCATGGTGGGGGGGAGGGATTGCATTGGGGAGTTATACATGATATAAACGATGAATTGATGGGTGCTGACAAGTTGATGGGTGCAGCACACCAACATGGCACAAATATACATATGTAACAAACCTGCACGTTATGCACATGTACCCTAGAACTTAAAGTATAATAAAAAAATGAAAAAAAAAAAAAGAACTCTTTATCTTTGGGCTCCTCAGTTTCTGGTGTTTGCATGTGGACATCTTTTTCTTCCCTTGGAGTGGGGGTGGGGTGCAGTGAGCTTCCTATATCTTAAGTCAGTATCTTTTAACATATGAAGCCATTATGTGTTATCAAGCCATAGATATTAACATATTTTCTCTGTTCCATTCCATTCATTCTTTCTGAAATTTCGTTTAGGCAAATATTAATCTTTCTCACTCTATCATATCTCTTTACATCTCTTTCACATCTTTTCGTGTTTCATTTGTCTAGACTCCTTTTTGGACAAATTGATTTGGATTTATCTTGCAGCACACTAATTCTTTATCCATGTCTAAGTTGTTTATTTCATCTGTCAAAGTTTTAATGTTAATTACCATTGTACTTTTAATTTCTGGAAGTTCTACTTGGTTCTTATTGAAATCTGTTTATTCATTTCTTAATGTCTAATATTTTCTATGCATGCCTTCAAGCTCTATTTAAGTATATTAAACACATTTATATTTCATATCTACTAATTCTGGCAATTGAACATTTTACAAGTTTTTACAAAATCAAGACACTTCCAATATTGAAGTCTTGGTTTTGCTCTCTCATTTCTGCTGGTTCTCACTGATGGAGGCGTGTGTGTGTACTAGCTTTTTGATGCTAAATGTGGGAAGCACCTTTTCCTTATAAATTTTTCAATGGGAATTTCTTGAGGTCTAGGTTAAAACAGAGTTAATCCGGGGAGGGGAGGAATTTAAGTTTGCTTGCCATTTCTCTTACTGTAGAATAAGAAAGGGAAAATAAACTTGGGAGACTACTAACTCAAGAATATGTTAAAATAAATTAGCTATTTATTTTACATTACACAGGTAACATAATGTTTGACCAAAAAACTGCACGAAGACTGGCTTTTAGTTATGCATTCTTGGTGACATTATTTTCCCCCCACCAAGAGCCAAGTTTGAGAAGGGCAAGATTCTTTGCTATATTTGTCTGAATGACAGGTTTTATTTTTTATTCATACTTGAGCCTTATTCAGAAATTTCCTTTGAAATTCCCCCACTTTAGTGGGCTTAAAATTTAATTTCTGTACCCTTGTACCCACCTCCAACCCCATAAAGCAATCAAAGTTGAAATTTCAAAGTACCCAGGGTTCAACAGAGACCTTCAAGGTAAAAGCCAGCTTTGGTGCCTATTTATATCCCAGGATTCTACTTTCTCTTTGTATTTAGAATATATGCATTTGGTTATTTCATGACTGCTCATAGATATAGTTTTTCATGTTTTACATGGCTACCCTGGGCTAGGACGATGGCTCATATTTTAAAGTATTTAATTTCTTCAAGATATTTAACTTGTAGTGCTAGAGATACAAGTTGAGTCTATTATTTTCTTTCCAAGATGCCTCTGAGGTTAAAACTTTACATTTAGAAAATGTGTTCTTAAAAAACAAGAAGAATCAAAGCACTTTCCTGAGGAAACACAAAACAAAACAAAATACACTGTTTTCAATCTAACTCATTTTTTACCCCTCCTCTTGCTATGCTTTCACATAGCTAAAGGTAAATCTGTAAAATACAAACCGTACTTCCTGAATACAAAGATAGACAGCTCTGTGCTAAGTGCGCATTCAGATACTTCTTCACCTGTGGCTAATAAAGTCAGATACATTGATTATTCCAAACTTTTGAAGCAGTCAGAAGATATACAGCACTAATCAAATTATTTTGCTAATCCTTTCTTAATCTCTCACATTTACCATATCTTTGTGTGTTTGGACTACATTATCTGAAAAATGTCATTACATTTACCTAAATTGTTAATTAATTTCCTAATGATCAATGGGACACATTTTAAATGTATAATTGAGTGCTCATAATCACCATAATAATTTGATGTGTCAGTTGTAGTTTCATTATGTTCTATATTCCTGTGAAATCCACATGATACCCAGTGTTACTCAGACCCCTTGGATCTGAGAAAGATTGTCTAGAATCCTCATGTCTTTATCCTACAAAGACTCCAATGCCTTGCCCAAGTGCCAGTAATTAGAAAAAATAAAATTGGTGTTATCTCCTTTCTTAGATCATCTCTTCACCACGACCTTCTTTCCCATAGTGATCTTGGTGAGAAAAGGCCATACATCTTTCAACTAGGTCACTGAGGAGTCCCTTCTTATCAGGCCCCCTAATGGTATGAAACAGTGAAGTATCTGTTTCAAAGAGCTGAGCTAGGCATGGCCTGGGCCAGGGTTACACTTTCAAGGCTGACCTGGAACTAGAACCCAGATGCCTGTTCCTCATTTTTCTTTATCCATTAACAAATGAGGTCTCTATTGTCCAATGTTTCCTTTTGTGATAAAGAAGGAGGAGAAAGAAAAGGAGGGGATAAAAGCAGCAGTTATGATCATACTCCAAATAAAACTGAGAGTTAATACCTGGAATGTTTCTGTCATCGGAAGTTGGCGAGCAGGTTTTGGTACCCCTTAAAACTCAACAGATAGGCAGTTACTGCTGCTTCCTTTCTTACCTAGGACAGATTCCAAGGAAGGAGAGAAGAGAGAAATGCTTGTTGCCTGGTTGCCACAGTTTATATTCTTTTAACCCAGGTAGAACATAGTCTATACATTCCATTTTATTTTCTGCTAAGTCAGTGAGTGGCCTTAATAAGTGGCATTCTATGAACCTGTCCAATGTTAGCAATATCTGTTTGGGAAGACATAATACCAACATCTTTTATAAAATCTGGCCTCAGCCTTCCATTTCTATCTGTCATTTCTCAGTCTCAGCTCCCTATGTCCTAGTCAAACTGAAACTACACACATTTATTTTCTTAGCTTAGAACAGTTTCTCCTTGGCTGCCACCTTTGCGAGAAAAGCCAAGAACTAACATCACTTGGTTTCATGAGTGGATAAGAAGTGGCAAATGAGTGGGCCAGGAAAAAAGGTAGCATTTGTGTGGCAAGTATAATCTGTACTTATGAACTTTTTGACACTTGATTGGAATCTCCTATGGTATATATAGCTATCTACTTGTGTAATCATTAAGTTATCTCGTATCTCTTCTACTAGACTACATAGAATAAAAGGGTCTAAAATATGGGCAGTGTCTGAAAAATCTGTTACTGAGGCGTACATTTCTAGGTAGCAATGGATGACTAGTTCTACCCAGATGGATGAAGGCTTTGAGAGCTGGCTCATAATGGGAACCTCTCCTAGGCCCTGTGGTATACCCACATTAATATCTTTAGGCTTTATGAACACAAAGTTTGCCCCTCGTCTTATCTGATCTTTCCTATCACCTCTGTCACTTTTGGATTTTTAGCTGACAACATGGCTGCCCAGGGCAAGCATTACATATGCCAGCTTCCCTTGCAGAATGTGTGTCATGTGACCACATTCTGACCAATGGCCTGTGAGCAGAAAAGAGATGTGGGACATCTGTGTCAAGTCCTTAAAATCAAGATATATGCCTCTCCCTTCCCCTTTACTACTTATACTGTCTGGCATCCAGACGTGCTGACCATAAATGAGGAAAATTATAAAGGTACTTGGACTGCTGAGGACTGTGTACTAACAATGGAAATTCCGTATCACCCTGGATTTTAAGGAGAGCAATAAATTAATTTTCATTTGACTTAAGTTATTGTTAATTTAGTTTTTCTTGCTGTACCTGCTCTTATATTCTAGCCAATATTCTCAGGCCCTCTGAGACTGAGCTACAGACAGTTTTTCCTGAAACAGAAGCCTGTGAGTATACGCATGGGAGTGCAGGGCTACTCTTGGGACCTCCATTTATTTCAGTGGCTTTAATGTGACATCGTCCCTCTGGAGCTTTGAGGAAAGTGGCCTTTCATCCTCCAACCAGTTCCAGAAGAAGTGAATTTTCTTATTATAGATCTTTGGTATTACATTACAAAATCCATTTAAAATAAACAGTGACCTTTGTGCTGTAATTCCTTTGGTTTGAACCTATTAAGAATTCGTTTATGATTAGAACACATTCAGCAACTGGGGGAGAGCCACTGATGAATAGAAAGCTAAATTCACAAACTGTGAAGATTGTGTTTGGGTGGATAACCACAGCTGTGATACTGAAGTTTTGTTTTGTAATTATATCTAACTTCTTTAAGATTAAAATAATTCCAACTCCTTTTCCTTTCTCAAGTCTTTCTTTCCAACTCACACACTGAGTTTAGTGGCTAGCACACCTGTGATTCCAATCCCTCATTCTGCTCACATCCTCTGGGGAGCTTGGGATGCCCATCCTGAAACATACAAAGAAAAAGAGGAAAACTCAGATGCTTTGTGTCACCCTCCAGCCACTTAGGATGGAAAGAAGACAATTTCTCTTTTTCTGGTACCAAGGCCAAAAGAAGGGAAGTGGCCCAGCTCTATAAAGGGGCAGAGCAGCCCCAGGACCCAAACCAGGAAGGCCTCAGAGATCACGGCTCATGCATATACCGGCCACACCCAATATGAATGTGATGGGTTATGTCTTTGGTAAAATGGGTGGTGTGGAGGGGTAAGGAAGAGTTCTCCCAGGGCCTTGTAAACCAGCTTTGCCCACCACATGATGTGCTAAAAATTGAAGTCTAGAATTTCTATTACATTAGGCTGGCCATCACCGTCACCCTTGACTTGAATATTATCCCAAATTGAACAAGCCCCAGAGCAAGCAATCCTCTGCTAGGAGTGTGGTGATAATATTTAATAAAAGCTCAGATTTGCTGAGTGGTTCCAGTGTACCAGGCAGTTTATATACATCATTTCACTAATCCTCAGAACAAATCCCCTGAGATGAACAACATTCATTCTCCTAGTTCAAAGGGAAGACCTGAGGGTGAGAGAAAGTAAGTAACTTTAAGCACCTTTCCCAAGATCTAATGAGTGGCAGAGCCTATATTTGACCCAAACCGTCTGTCACAAATTTGTGAACAGACTCTTAAACACTACACTGTCTAGCAAAGTACATTTATTTAACCAGTGTTTCTAGAAGGCCCATATGTGCTGAGCACTCTGCTAAGCACTTTTGCATATCCACTAATTTTCTTATATTAATAACCAAGACTAAGATTTGACCCATTTATAGATGAGGAAACGGAGACAGAGAGAAATTATCATTACTTTCCCTGTCCAAGAAGTGAAGAGTGGCTGATACACAACTAGGTATAGCCAGATACACAACTAGGCTATGAGGTAGAGCCTGTAGCTCCTAGGCTACCAACCTGTAAAGCATGTTACTGTACTAAATACTGTAGGAAATGGCAATGCAATGGTAAATATTTGTATATCTAGACATATCTAAACATAGAACAAGTACAGTAAAACATGATGTTATAATCTTATGGGACCACTGTCATGTAAGACGTCCATTGTTGACCAAAATGTCCTTATGCAGTGCATGACTGTACATGTGCACCCGAATGAAATGGATCCCCCAAAGTTGACCAGGAGGATACTGGAGGGATAAGGACACAGTTTCTGGCATTTGGGAAGTGACTCACTTTTAATAGGTCCACGATCATTTGTAATGGAATAAAATGACATTTTAAAGCACTTATTCTTGCCAGGGATTTTTCTTTTTGCTTTTCTCACTTGTGAGGTAGAAATTAGAATCCTCCTCATTTTACAGAGGCTTAGAAAGGACTGAGAACCTCATCCAAAATCATTCAGCTCCCCTTTGGTGGTTCTGAGCTGGAGTCCACACCTCTTGGATTTGAAAGTCCTGCTCCTTATAGCATTGTGCCATGCTGTCTTATTACAAGGGAAGATCTCAATCTGGAGGTGGCGGTGGGTGGAGGGGCGGCGGGTAACTAGTCTAGAACTGCTTCCAGTTGCAGTGACCTTGTTTCTGTTAGCTTTTTGTTAGGTAACTAACATCCCCCTAGGTATCCAGGCAATTATCATAGACCCTGGCTGTCCCAATACCCTTATGCTTCCCAGATCTTGGCTTATCATCCTGCACGTGATGTGTCTGACATCTTCATTCTAACCCTGCTCAAGTGGATGATGCATTTAACCTCAGTTCTGCACAGCCAGTGATCAGTTCTCACCTCTATCTGTACATCTGATCTTGGCCAAAGTCCCTACGGCTTGACAGGATCAACCACTACCTCCTTCCCAGTGTCATCTTCTAATTTAATCTCACCATCCTTCCTGAGAGAGACTTTTATCTTTTAGAAATAGCATAAAGTGGTATTTAAAAAGTTGTTAGCACCACAGTGGGACTCAAAATAGAGGTGGTTTGGCAGAATAGAAAAACCATAAACCAAAACTTGGCAGGCTGTTCCAAAACTAAGAGTGAAAAAGAAAGGGTTAAGACTAGCCAAACCAATTTCAAAGAACAATACAAAGGGAAAATAAGTGTAGTATAACATATCAAAAATCACAAGATTGTAAACAATAGGATAAAGAGACCAACAGCAAAGAAGAGAGATCAGACCCAGACCCACACACATATGGTGACTCCATAAATGACACAGTTGCATTCTGCATAATGAGAAAGGTGGCTGGTCGAAACTAAAATAGCCAAGTTGGTGATCTATATGAAAACAGTAGATACCTGTATTACATCATACACAAAAATAAAATCCAAATTGACTGAGATCCTTTCTGTAAATAGCAAAGCTTTAAAACTTTTTAGAAAAAACATGAGATTATCTTTCTGATGTTGAAAAATGAAAAAAATATCTTAAGATACTAAAAGTACAGGCCAGGTGCGGTGGCTCACACCTGTAATCCTAGCACTTTGGGAGGCGAAGGTAGGCAGATCACGAGATCAGGAGATCGAGACCATCCTGGCTAACACGGTGAAACCCCATCTCTACTAAAAATACAAAAAATTAGCCAGGCATGGTGGCGGGCTGAGGCAGGAGAATGGCATGAACCCGGGAAGCGGAGCTTGCAGTGAGCTGAGATCGCGCCACTGTACTCCAGCCTGGGCAACAGAGGGAGACTCTGTCTCCAAAAAAAAGATACTGAAAGTACAAACTCTGAAGAAGGAAATTATAAATCTAACTACATGAAAATTGAAAGCATCTATGAACAAAACGAAAAGACAAAGAAAAGATAAATTGGAAAGTCATTTGCAACCCACATAGAAAACAAAGAATTTGTAATCAAAACATATAAAGAATTCCCATAAATCAATACAAAATAAATCAATAGCCTGTAGAAATTTAACCAATGAATAAGGTTAGGTGAGCCACAGAAGAGAATACTGGATGGCCACTAAATAGAAGAAAATATGCTCAATTTCATTAAGGAAATGAAAATTAAGATAAAAAACCATTTATTTTATGCTCATCAAACTATCAAAAATTTAAAAGTGTGAAAATTCCCAGTACTACAGCAGTGTGTGAAAATGGAAAGTCTCAAACATTGTCAAAGGGAATATAAATTGAAATCTCCATTTAAAAAACAATTTGCTGATATCTAGTAACATCTACATGTGTACTACCAAGCACCTTGTGATTTTCTTGTGAAATATATGTCCTAGATGAATGCTTGCAATAAGCTTGAGGAGACACGTATGCAGACCATATCAGCAGCTTTTTGTGCAATCGACAAAAATTAGGAGCAACAGAAATGTCTATCAATAGGAGAATGAGTAAACTGTACTATATTGACATATGGAATAACACTGAACAGTCGAGACAAATGAACCAAAGCTACATGCATCAACAGAAATAAATCCTGAAACAAAATATTGGGTAGAAATGTCAATACTACATTCCTTTTATTTAAGTTAAAAGTTTCAAAGTAATACTATACGATGCTTTTGGATACAGGTAAACATAATAAAATTACTGATACCCGAATGGAAAGGAACAAACTAACTTCAGCATAGTAGTTAGCCTTGCAGCGGGAAGAAGAAAAAAGAATGGAGTCAGGAAAGATAATATGGTTTGATTCTGCGTCCCCACCCAAATCTCATCATGAATTGCAATCTCCACATGTCAAGGGAGGGACCAAGTGGGAGGTGATTGGATCATGGGGGCAGTTCCCCCATGCTGTTCTCATGATAGTGAGTTCTATGAAATCTGATAGTTTGAAAGTGGCACTTCCTCCTTTACTCTCTCTCTCTCTCTCTTGCTGCCATGTGAGACATGGTCACTTCCCGTTCACCTTTCGTCATGATTGTAAGTTCCCTGAGGTCTTCTCTGCCAGGCAGACTGTGTGTAGGTTTTTTTTTTT
>NW_016806560.1:2077904-2087317 GCF_001698545.2 Rhinopithecus bieti
ATCCCTTCTCTTTTTTTTTAGACGAACTTTCCCTCTTGTTGCCCAGGCTGGAGTGCAATGGTGCCATCTTGGCTCACCACAACCTCTGCCTCCCAGGTTCAAGGGATCCTCCTGCCTCAGCCTCCCAAGTAGCTGGGATTACAAGCATGTGCCACCATGCCCGGCTAATTTTTTTGTATTTTTTTAGTAGAGATGGAGTTTCTCCATGTTGGTCAGGCTGGTCTCAAACTCCTGGCCTCAGGTGATCCACCTGCCTTCACCTCCCAAAGTGCTGGGATTACAGGTGTGAGCCATCACGCCTGGCCATCTTTAATTCATAGAAAGATGCAAATATGGAAAATGGTAATATGTCTTAGACCTGGGTAGCTGATATTGTCCAAATATACATATATGAGAGAGATAAATATTAGATAGATAGATAGATAGATAGATAGATAGATAGATAGTTCAGATAGATAGATAAAATATTCTCTGGATAGGCTTTTGGGTCACCACTTCTGGATTAGGATACTGGCTCTACTTCTTCCTGACTGTATATCCTAAGTAATTTATTTCACGAGAATGACCTCAGTTTCCTCTTCTTTAATAATATATATTTCAAAGGGCTAAAGATTAAAAGATGCACAGCATAAAAATATATAGCATATTAGTATAATATCTGGCACAGAGTAGACATCAATAAAATGCTATTATTTTTATTTCTTCAATAAATATCTACATTTTAGGTATTGCCAAGCTTATAAAATAAATTACCTGGAGTCCCATTATAATGTTTCATCAATAACTTTAACATCATGTGCAATAGAATTGACTGGCACTCTTTTGACAATTTATAGGTATGATTCCAAAAATGGCCTGAAGCAGTTCTCACCTGGAAACTCCTTTTAAAAAGTATTCGAAAGCAGTGATGGCCAATTGTGATGACGGAAATATTTTCTGTGCTGCCCAATACAGTAGCCGCTAGCCGTACATGTACTAAGTACTTGAAACGTGACTAATGAGATCAAGAAACTGAAGGTTCATGGATCATCTTAATTTAAATTTAAGTAACTGTCTGGGGCTCATGGTTACCATACTGGACAACGTAGATTTAAAGTAATAAAATGCATTTTTTAACAAGTACATTCTGAGTTTGCAGAGCATTATGTTGGACAATGTCAGAGAAACATAAGGTAATTTGTACCCTCAAATTTATAATCTATAAAATGAAAATAGACATACATGAAACATTCAAATGACAACAAGAGGCGGCAGTGACAGAGCTAGTGAGAGTGGAACCTAAGGCAAATATCGGTTAGCTCACCTGGGCAGCCACAATGAAGGAGGGCTCCCAGGCTATGGCAGCTGTGCTCAGGACTTGAGAAACTAATACTCTTTGCAGGAATGAGCAGCAGAGGGAAGACATTCCTGACACCCAGCTCAGCTTAAACAGAGCAAAGGCTGCTGGAAATGTGCCTGATAAGGAAGATGTGCCGGTGAAGGAATTTGGATTTAATTTGGCTTTCCTTGTTCTGCCCACATCTCCAGCATCATTTCTCATCATCACCCACCTCATGTCTTCTTTCCAGAAGCGATGAGCCACATTTACTTCATCCTGCATGGCCCATCTGCATGCATTAACTGATGTTACCCCTTCTACTTTGATCACCTCTTCCACAGCATTGTTTGGGTAACTTCTACTCGCCCTTTAAGATCCACATCAGGTATTGCTTTCTCTGAGAAGCGATCTTCTGACTTCCCTCTCCTACCTAGGGCATATTAGATACCTCCACATTTCCAAAAGACCCCAGGCTCATGTCTGGCATCGATCTTATTACACACTCTTATAATTAAGTCCATCCTCTCTGACTCATCAAGAGCTAGCTCCTTGAAAGCAGGAATCATATCACACTATCAGATTCATTTTTGTTTATCCACAGCTCTTATTCTATTTTATATGAATAAATAAATGACTTTGTCATATAAGTAAAGAAGATTCCCCAGAAATTTTTGACTGGATCTTTGTGGCATTTTAGAAAGTATAATTTGTTAATTATATTTAGTCTGGATATACCTGCCTAAAACAAAGCACCAAGCACTTTTAGGATCAGTGATGACAAAGAATCAGGATATTTTGAAAATGTTAACATGCTTTTCTATTTTAATTTTATATGACCTTTGCTAGCATGGCCTTCTCTCAGATAATCCACATGGCATGGTTTTCTTTCTTGCATCTATCAAGTCTAGTTCAAATGTTACTCTTAATGTCCAGAAATTCATCTGCATCACATATTCTCTCTTGCTTTATTTTTCTGCATATCACATATCAACACTTCATATATTTACTTTACTTACTCATTTGGTTTACTAATTGTCATGCTACACTAGGAAGACAGCTCCTTGGAAACAGGAATGTATTGTTTTCTTTACCACTGTATCCCTAGCGCCTAGAACAGTATCTGATACATGGTCTGTGTGTGTGTAGGAGAGGGGGTAAGTATGAAACAAATATCTACTTTTATGTTTGTCATTCAGAATAATATTTTGCACTAAGACAAAAGGCTCTGAAGCCAGGCTTTCCTGAAAAATATTTAACTAAAGGTTAAAGCAATTTTGCAAAACCAGAACCAAACCTAGAGGACTCAGATCTTAAACTGTTTTCCGTAGTGTTGTAAGATGCCTCTTCCATCCATGACAACCAGGCCATGAGACTGTCTGCCAAAACAGAAGATGTGCTATAGAGCAATGACAAGTCCAGCCAGCCTTTGGCAGTTCCTGGGTACTGAGCCTGTGAGGCAGGAGGGCAAGAGTCCAGACTTTGACTCAGAGATCAGGAGAAATTTTAGATAATTTAGCTAACAGATGAAAAAGTCAAAAGCAAAGAACTCTAGAACAGATTCTGATAGAGATTACAACTGCATCACGTTGGTGAGTAGTAGGTGAGGGGAGAGGGTGCCATCAAAGGTAATTAGCAACCCCAACATGATCATCAGAGGAACGACCAGGGTTTAACTTGCTGGAGCCACTCTTGTTTCTGGTGTAGTGTGTGTGGGCCCTGGGGTATTTTGCCAGCCTGTGAGGGATAACGTCAAGGCAGTGGAGTTCAGAAGCAACAGGCCTCTAATGATGAGAGAAGGAACCTTGTATCAGGACCACACCTGGGGTGGAAAGGGAATGTGGTTGAAACTCAGAGGACGACAAAGAATCCAGGTGAGGCCAAGCTGCAGAAAAAAGCTACTGAACCAAATGGAGCAAGAGTGAACCCACCACAAGTTATACTGGCTACAGATGCTGACAGGGGCCAGGTGGACAGAAGAATACCACTCAGAGAGCCGAGGCAGCAAAAGATTCTGCCTGGACCTTAGGATTCCATCAGTCTGCTGCCTCCAGGTCAGATGAACCATTTAAGAGGGCTGTTGGGGAGGAAATAAGGGAAATGGAGAGGTCTGAGCATTTTTTTCCTAGAGGCTGAGAAATATGAAAAGATAATTTCACCTCTCCCAGACTCAAGTTACCAAGTTGATCTATCCCCACAACTTAGCAGGAGGGTGATCTTAAGAAAAGCCTATCACTTATAGACAAGATGGAGAAACTGCATCTTCTTTGCACATGTGAGTAGAAGTACTGATCCAACAAAATATCCCATGTACACAACCAGAGCTCCATCAAGGTTAAATGGATGCTAGTAGGCAAAATCCAGAGAACTTTCACAAAGTGGGGATCTTCGTGGCCTCTAACATACCTCCTAGATAGAACACCAAGTTGTGAAGCAATTGTACTGCTTCATGCTAATAATAAAAGATATTGAGGCAGTTTCCTTGGAGATTTTATAATAAAACACTATAATTCACATTTCTATTCCATGATCTAGTTCACCAGCGGCTTCTCCATAAATGATTTTATGTCATCTTTACAGAGCAGCCTGTGGTTGTTACCAATCCCATTTGACAGATAAAGAAAGCCGAGCCACAGGCTCTTGAATTTCAGAGCTGTCTGGATTCCACACTGTGTGGATGCCCGACTGTCCTGTACTGTGTAAGTTGCCAACTGTTCTCATTACAGACGTTGGGGAGTTTCTCCCACCTCCCCAAAGAGTTTTTCTCCAGTCACTGATCCAGTAAGCTCTTATTCTTGCCAAGCCCAGTCAAGTGGGCAGGTATCAGCATGTTTCCCCACCCCACCCCAGCAGGTGCAGGCAAATGAATGGCAGCGTTCACCGCCTCTTAATGAGTAGCCCCATGCTGCCACAGTTACACATTCTGGTTTGAATTTTTAATTCCATCTCATAAAATAGTGCCATAAATCATCCTGCGCTCCATTTAGAGTTGCATTTTCCAAAACCATCTCTGAAGTAATTAAGGAGAAACTACACAGGCCTCTAAATCAGTTCTCTACGATATGCAGGAGCAGTGAAAATTCTGCAGCTCACTTTCCCTTTCTCCCATCTCTTGCATCATTTCACTCTTGCTGTGACACACTATCATCCCCAAACCTTCATTCACAAAATATTTATGAGCCATTTGTGAAGCTTTAGCCACTGAGAAATATAATGCCGCATGACAAAAATGAGTTATATGAAAGTGTACAAAGTTTTTAATATAATCCATCCAGCCCCAGGTCCACAGATTAATAACCCAAACCTGACTCTGATATAAGATCCAGGCCAAATACAATATTCCAAAATCTTGTGGCTGTACCCAGAGACCCTGCAACCTAACCTAATTTGCCTATTGCCTATATTTTAAAAATCAAATAAATACATAAATAACAAGTAAATCCAAAAGAGATTTCCTTAGCTCCAGGGAGCACTTTTACAGCATATACAAAGCAAACCAATTTGAACGTTTCCCAAACATGCAGGTGCTAAATACTCGTGCTTGGCAGGAATAATTATTTGTTGTATTCCCTGGATCTTCTATTTTGTTGAATTTAATTTGTTTTCAATACTTAGAGGGAGTAAAAATATAAAAGTACACCAAAACAGTAGAACAACTGTGACAGTAAATGAGAGATTTACCACAGCGCTTGTTATGAATATTGTTTAGACAGCATAAAATTGAAAAATAGCAAGAGGATACCCACTTTTATTTTTCCCTTCCTTCTCTGCAGCTGGTGGAAAAATGGGAACCTGAGACAATGGAGTATGGCACGCTGCTGGAGAAGAGTTGTCGTGAACTGCACATGAGCCAAAATCACAACATTCTTCAGAAAGGAAGCAAGCTGTGACTTCTTTAGAGTCTCTCATCACCAATAAAGGTTCTGGAACAATGAAAAAGGCAAGTGTTGCTGGAAGAAGGTCTTAGGCAGTCCTGGGGACATGAGAGCCATGGGAGCAAGGCAAGGCGGTGGCAGCAAGGTAGAGACAGACACGATTCCTCAAGACCAATGCTTCTCAAACCCAGCCGCATATTGGAATCACGTGAGGAATTTTGAAAGCTTACTGAAGTCAGAGACCAACCCAAGACTGATTGAATCAGAATCACTGCAGGTGGGACCCAGGACCTGCTAGTTGTAAAATGCTCTCCAGATGAGGCTAATGCTTTGTCTGGGTTGAGAATCACTGAGTTGCAGGTCAACTCTGTTGGGTAATTGTGATTGATGATTGACTGCTCATAGGCCCTTGGTATAGGTGAGAAGTTGCAAACTTAAAGCCAGAAGACTTAATTTAGAATATAGATATGCTGCCAGGCGTGGTGGCTCATGCCTGTAATCCCAGCACTTTGGGAGGCCGAGATGGGCGGATCACAAGGTCAGGAGATTGAGACCATCCTGACTAACACGGTGAAACCCCGTGTCTACTAAAAATACAAAAAAATTAGCCGGGTGTGCTGGCGGGCGCCTGTAGTCCCAGCTACTCTGGAGGCTGAGCCAGGAGAATGGCATGAACCTGGGAGGCGGAGCTTGCAGTGAGCTGCTATCATACCACTGCACTCCAGCCCGGGCGACAGAGCAAGACTCCACCTCAAAAAAAAAAAAAAAAAAGAATATAGATATGCTTGGTTTGGCAAGCATCATGCTTAACATTGAACTAATATCTTAAAACATAAAAACAGGATATTTTACATTAAAATACAGATTTGCAACTTCCTCGAAAAAGGCAGTTCTGGACATCCTACAGGGCACACTGACATCCTACAGGTACATCCTAAGAGACATGATGTCTACCCTCTCACCCAAAGCGGGTCTCTCCAGTTCTCCACAGTCCTCATCACTCCCTTTTGCACACCATGTCAGTTCCGTTCTCTCACCAACAGTACCTACATGGCTTTAACAGCTATTTTTCTTAATGCCACCAGCATAGACCTATAGAACCTGGGGATCACAGTTCTAAGACTCAATTTTGAGAGTAAGGAAATGAGTCCTAGAAAATGCAAACTGCTTCTTAGTGCTATTATTTCTCAAGGGTTGTCATACTTTCTCAAATCCGCATTTACCTATGCCAAACTTCCAGCAAAATTTGTTTTTGCAGATTGGCCTATTAATATTTAATGATGTTTCTCTTTGAATTTTAAAGTAGTAATTAAATTGAACTATTCTGAAACAGCATATTAATTCTAATTTTTAAAATATGAAAGAGAATAAGTCTTGCTCAAAACAAGAACACAGTAAAAAGTGAACATTAATTTTGTAGGGTGAGCCTGGGTACTGCTTATTAAATATGTATTTCAATAATGAGAAATAAATTGAGACAACAGCTACTAGGGAAACATAAAATATATACTAAGAAGAAATGTTTCCATTCTCTAACTTTCTTAGCACCTTGGCTGGCACTTCTCAGTTTCTGACTTCATATGTGTTTATGTTCCTCTACTATTTTATGAATTCATTCAAGACAGGGCGTTGGTTTTATTTATCTTCTGGGTCTGTAACAGCACGTAGCACAGAACTTTAGTATAATTAGTAGTCAGTGAACATTGGTAAATATCCAAGAAAATATCCAAAGTGGAGCCCAGAAATGAAAGACACCAATATTCAAAGTAAAAACAGACAGACAAACAAAAACTATGGTTAATTTGGGCAAACCTTATGGCACTGATGAAGCTCTCTGCAAAAATCTCATCAGGAACTTAACAAATTTTAAGAGCATCAGTACTGAGGTGAGCACAATCCCACCACGGCAGCTAGAGAGCAGACACAGTGATCATTCTGTCCACTTCCATTTACCCATGGCTTTCATGATGAACGAAAAATTAAAACCCATTGAACTTCTATTCTACTCCAGGCACTGCAGCCAGCAGGAGAGATCTCATTTAGTTGTTACAACAACTCTGGGTATCACTGTCCCCACTTTACAGATGAGGAGATGTTGGTCTAGAAGTTAAGTAAGTTCCCCATATTTATGCAACTGGTTAGCAGCCATAGCTCAGAGCTTCTCAGCCTTCTCACATCACCTGGAGACTACATTAAGATGCAGATTTTTATTCAGTAGGCCTGAGTATGCATTTCTGACAGCACCTCTATGAAGTTGAAGCTGTTAGCCCATGTCTATCATTTGAATAGAATTGAAGTATGAGGGTACCAAAAGCCTGCCAGGTCAGAGGCTGAGTTCATTGAAGTTTTTCTAATACAATAAATTGTGTAATGATTATATGAACTGCCACTGAATTCAGACTCTCTCTCCCATTTTGCCTTAGAATTTGTAAGATGCTATCACACCACTCATTTTCACTATCTTCCTTTTCTTTCACTATCTTAGCATCTCTTGTTCATGTTCCCTGCTGAAAGGAATTTGGGATTGCAGGTGCTCCATGGACCATTGCTCATATGCACAGCTGGAAAAAATAATCTGGAGAACCCTTTCTGCTGCAGGCATTATGCCAGGCTTTAGGACACAGTCATAAGCAGAAAAAGCTGCTCCTTAAATCAAACCAAAATTACAATCCAGAGGTGGAGAACCATGATAGGAAGAAAGTGTTTGCTCTGAGTACATTGGGGAAAATGTGAATCATGACCTGAGGTGCTTGGAGCCCACTTCCCAAAAGAGGCATCCCAACGGAGACCTGTGAGTAAGATATAGTCAGGTGAAGGGAAAACTAAAATGGAGTGTGATGGTTAATTTTGTATGTCAAATTGCCTGAGCCATGGGTGCTCAGATATTTGGTCAAACAATATTCTGGGTGTGTGTGTGAGGGTGTTTTAATGAGACTAACATTTGTATAATTAAACTGAGTAAAGCAGATTTTCTTCCTTAATGTGCATGGCCAGCAACCAATCAGTCAAAGGTCTGAGCAGAACAAAAATGCTGACCCAACCACAAGTTAGATGGGACTCCTGCCTGACTGCAGATGCTGGAACATTGGTCTTTTCTGCCTTTGAACTCAAACTGAAACATCAGCTCTTCTTGGTTGTCAAGCCTGTTGGCTTTCAGACCAAAACTTACAGCCCTGGTTCTCCTGGTTATCAGCCCTTTGGGCTTAGACTAAAACTACACGATCGATTCTTCTAGGTCTTCAGCTTTCAGTTGGCAGACCTTGAGACTTCACTGCCTCCATCATAATCTATCTCTCTATCTTCCTATCTATTTATCTCTATCATCTATCTCCCTATATCTATCTATATCTATCTATCTATCTATCATCCATCTATCCTGTTGGTTCTCTTCCTCTGGAGAACACTAACTGATACACTGAGTAAAGGGCTAGGGATGAAGGAGGTCATTGTAAGAACTTCAGTAGAGTCTAGCATTGCCAAAGCCTAAAATAGTACATGGAGAAAGGCAAGTCATAAGCCTGGAGACCTAAGCATGGCAGATCAGGCAGAAGGAGATATAACTGGTCTCAGGTGAGATATAACTGGCTCACTTCATCTATGTGCTCCTGTTTCGAGTGGAAAGTAAATTTTTTTTTTAAATCATGAGCTATGAGTGACAGGGCATTATTCATATCCCAACCTCATAATCATGCAATATAACCATGTAACAAACCTGCATATGTACCCTTAAATCTACAAGTTGATCCCAGAACTTCAGGAGGCCAAGGCAGGTGGATCACCTGGGCTCAGGAGTTCAAGACCAGCCTGGACAATATGGTGAAACCCCATCTCTACTAAAAATACAAAAATCAGACAGGTGTGGTGGTGAGTGCCTGTAATCCTAGCTACTCCAGAGGCTGAGGAATGAGAATAGCTTGAGCCTGGAAGGTGGGGGCTGCAGTGAGCCAATATCACACCACTGCACTCCAGCCTGGGCAACAGAGCAAGACTTCGCCTCAAAAAAAAAAAAAAAAAAAGTGAAATCATTAAAAAAAAAATAGGCTGGGGCAAAGCAAGATGGCCAAATAGGAACAGCTCCAGTCTCCAGCTCCCAGCGCGAGCAACACAGAAGACGGGTGATTTCTGCATTTTCAACTGAGGTACTGGGGTCATCTCACTGGGGAGTGCCGGACAATCGGTGCTGGTCAGCTGCTGCAGCCTGACCAGCGAGAGCTGAAGCAGGG
>NW_016806560.1:2090005-2135444 GCF_001698545.2 Rhinopithecus bieti
AATCAACCCAAATGTCCATCTGTGACAGACTGGATTAAGAAAATGTGGCACATATACACCATGGAATACTATGCAGCCATAAAAATGGATGAGTTTGTGTCCTTTGTAGGGACATGGATGCAGCTGGCAACCATCATTCTCAGCAAACTATCGCAAGAACAGAAAACCAAACACCGCATGTTCTCACTCATAGGTGGGAACTGAACAATGAGATCACCTGGACTCGGGAAGGGGAACATCACAATCGGAGCCTATTATGGGGAGGGGAGAGGGGGGAGGGATTCCACTGGGATTTATACCTGATGTAAATGATGAGTTGATGGGTGCTGATGAGTTGATGGGTACAGCACACCAACATGGCACAAGTATACATATGTAACAAACCTGCACGTTGTGCACATGTACCCTAGAACTTAAAGTATAATAATAAAAAAATAGGCTAAATGTCAGAGACAGACCCCAATGAGGAAATGTCTGAAGTTTTATTAATTGCACTAATTATTCATCTAGGTCAGGAACAGATGCATAGATATTTCCTTCATTCATTTATTCAATGAATATGTATCACGTGCATACTGGGTGCCAGACATCATTCTAGGTGCAGGGGAGGCACCAGTGAACAAAGTCTCTGCCTTCAAGTGTCCTGGTGGGGAGAGAAATACAGTCAATAACCAAGTAAGCAATACTATATGTTCCATGCACTGGATAGTTGTAATTTCTATAGAGGCAGATAAAGCAGCCTACGGAGTGTAGGGGCAGGGGTTGCTTAATATTCCCTAGTGGGTGTGGGGAAAGGCCTCAGTGATGAGATGGGAGCTGGGCAGGAGGAGCCTGACAGAAGTGAAGGAGAGGGCCTTCCATGCAGAAGGAGCAGCGAGCACGATGTGTTTGAAGTGATGAGGTGTGTTCAGGGAGAAACAAGGAGGCCAATGTGGCTGTGCAGAGGGAGAGGAGCAGGGGATGGAAGCAGGCTAGACCTAGTGACTGAGGCAGAGCAAGAGAAGAAGGAGTAATAAGGAGACTAGACATGGCGTGAGAGTGGAGAGGGAGAGGAGAAGGTAGGAGACTAGACATGGCGTGAGAGTGGAGAGGGAGAGGAGAAGGTAGGAGACTAGACATGGCGTGAGAGTGGAGAGGGAGAGGAGAAGGTAGGAGACTAGACTTAGGGTGCCTGAGGCCTGATGATGGAGAGCCTTGCAGGCTACTGTAAAGACCTGGACTTTTACTCTAGAAGACATGGGAAATGCCTCAGGGTGTCAAATGGAGGAATGGCACGATCTGAATATTGTGATGGTAACAGGATTTTTCTGGCTCACTCTTGTGGAGCATAAACTACGGTGAAGCAACTTGGAAGAGGAGAGACAGGGAGGAGGCTACTGCAATGATTGCCGTGAGGCAGGATGGGCCCATACCCAGGTGGTGTTAGTGGAAGTGGTGGGAAGGGAGAAAATCCTGAACATATATATGTGGATTTATGTTATGTAGACATATATATGTATATATAATTTATCATGTTAAAATATACATACCATAATATTTATCACTTTAACCATTCATAAGTATACAATCGAGTGGCTTTAAACACCTCCCCAATGCTGTGTAGCCATCCCCATTACCTATGTGCAAAACATTTTTTTTGAGATGGAGTCTCACTCTGTCGCCAGGCTGGAGTGCAATGACGTGATCTCAGCTCACTGCAACCTCCGCCTCCCGGTTTCAAGCGATTATCCTCCCTCAGCCTCCTGAGTAGCTGGGATTACAGGCACCTGCCACCACACCCAGCTAATTTTTGTATTTTTAGCAGAGATGGGGTTTCGCCATGTTGATCAGGCTGGTCTCGAACTCCTGACCTCAGGTGATCCACCCGCCTCATCCTCCCAAAGTGCTGGGATTACAGGCATGAATCACCGTGCCTGGCCCCAAACATTTTTATTACCCCCAGAAAAACCTCTATATCCATAAAATAATAACTCCCCATCTCCTGCTCCCTGATCCCCTGGCAACCACCATCTACTTTCTGTCTCCCTGAATGTGACTATTCTGGGTACCTCATATAAGTGGAATCATGCTTGTCCTTCCGTGTCTGACTTATTTCAGTAAGTATAATATTTACAAGGTCTATCCATGTTGTAGCATGTCTGAAAGTTTCATTCTATTTTAATGCTGAATAATATTCCATTGTATATTGATACCCACTGTATATGATAACCCACTTATCCATTGATGAACATGTGAGTTGTTTCCATCTTTTGGATATTGTGAATAAAGATGCTATGGAAATTATATACACATATTTGTTCCAGTCCCTGATTTTAATTATTTTGCATACAATAACAAGGAAAGGAATTGCTACGTCATATGGTAGTTCTATGTTTAATCATTTGAGAAACTGACAGAATGTTTTCCACAGTAGCTACATCATTTTCTATTCCCACTAGCAAGGCATGAGAGCACCAGCTTCTCCATTCTGGATGTATTGATGTTTTTATGTAGGCTGAACAAGATGTGTTAATGGATTGGATGTGGGATGTCAGATACATAACCTTGGAGTAACAAAAACCTAGGCCACTCCAAAGTTTTTGGCCCAAGCTGCTAGAAGAATGGGGTGACATTCAGTGAGACAGAAGACTGTAAGAGGAACAAGTGTGGGGACAATATGAAAAACTTAACTTTGGATATGTAAAGGTTTACGGTGCCTATTAAATAATTAAGGAGAAATGATGAGTGGGCAGTTAGAAGAGTCTGGAATTCATTGGTGACATCTAGCACAGAGACAGTATTTGGAGACAGTCATGTGCCTATAAGAGATGAGGAAGGGAGCGAGTATCTATAGAAAAGAGGGAAGATCTGTACAAGTTAGTGCCCTGAGAGACGAATGGCATGCTCAAATTTAGGATAAGTTGAGAAACATTTAGTATTTATTTATTTATTTATATTTTATTGTAAGTTCTGGGGTACCTATGCAGGATGTGTAGCTTTGTTATATAGGTAAACTTGGTGGTTTGCTGCACCCATCAACCCACCACCTAGGTTTTAAGCCCCACGTGCATTAGCGATTTTTCCTAATGCTCTCTCCCTCACACTCTTCCCTGACAGGCCCTAGTGTGTGTTGTTCCCCTCTCTGTGTCCTTGTGTTCTCATTGTTTACCTGCTACTTATAAGTGAGAACATGCGGTGTTTGGTTTTCTGTTTCTGCCTAGTTTGCTGAGGTTAATGACTTCCAGCTTCATCTGTGTCCCTACAAAGGACATGATCTAAAATGCCTTTTTATGGCTACATAGTATTCTGTGGTATATATGTAAAACATTGTCTTAATTCAGTCTATTATTGATAGGCATTTGGGTGGATTCCATGTCTTTGCTATTGTGAATAGTGCTGCAATGAACACATGTGTGCATGTGTCTTTATAATAACATGATTTTTACTCCTTTGGGTATATACCTAGTAATAGGATTGCTGGGTCAAATGGGGTTTCTGGTTCTAAATCTTTGAGGAATTGCCAGGCTGTCTCCCACAACGGTTGAACTAGTTTATATTCCCACCAACACTGTAAAAGTGTTCCTATTTCTCCACAATCTTGCCAGCATCTGTTGTTTCTCGACTTTTTAATAATCGCCATTCTGACTGGCATAAGATGGTATATCATTGTGGTTTTGATTTGCATTTTTCTAACAGTCAGTGATGTTCAGCTTTTTTTCATATATTTATTGGCTGCATGTATGCCTTTTTCATTATACTTTAAGTTCTAGGGTGCATATGCACAACGTGCAGGTTTGTTACATAGGTATACATATGTCATGTTCATTTGCTGCACCCATCAACTCATCATTTACGTTAGGTATTTCTCCTAATGCTATTCCTCCCCCAGTCCCTCATCCACTGACCGGCCCCAGTGTGTGATGTTCCCCTCCCTCTGTCCATGTGTTGTCATTGTTCAACTCCCACTTACGAGTGAGAACACTCAGTGCGGTTTTCTGTCCTTGTGATACTTTGCTTAGAATGATGGTTTCCAGCTTCATCCATGTTCCTGCAAAGGACATGAACTCATCCTTTTTTATGGCTGCATAGTCTTCTTTAGACATAGTATGTCTTCTTTTGAGAAGTGTCTGTTCATGTCCTTTGCCCACTTTTTAATGGGGTTGTTGCTGAGTTTTTTTTTTTGTAAATTTGCTTAAGTTCCTTGTAGATTCTTCATATTAGAACTTTGTCAGGTGGATAGGTCATAAAAATCTTCTCCCATTCTGTAGCTTGTCTGTACTTAAATGTAAAACCAAAAGCTATAAAAACCCTAGAAGAAAATCTAGGCAATAACATTCAGGACATAGGAATGGGCAAAGATTTTATGATGGAATCACCCAAAGCAATTGTAACAAAAGCAAAAATTGACAAATGGGATCTAATTAAACTAAAGAGCTTCTGCACAGCAAGAGGAATATCTATTTTAAAGGATTTCAAAGGTGTAGGAAGGCATAAGGCAATTACAAGGGACACTGTGCTGCTGTTAAAACCTGTTCCATTCCTCTCCATAGCTTCTGGTGGTTTTCTGGGAATGCTGGCATTCTTTGACTTACAGTTATGTGTATGGTAGATGCACCTGATAGCAATAGCTTAAGCATACCCAAATAATGACTCTGTATGGCAGATGCACCTGAATGTGATTCCAAGGAACCTGGGAGTGGCCAACCTGGGGATCTGTCCCCTGTCTGTAAGGAATATCTGAGCCCACCGGCCATACTCAAGGCCCCGAGTTTGGGTTGAATGAAGGTTGACAGGTGGAGGTTGTTAGAAAAAGGATGTGAAGTGAAAATGTGGTATAAACTGCGTGTCTTTTGCAGGTGGTTGTGATTCTTCTGTTTAGCCCGCTGTCACTGGGCTATCCTGTCCAACCACTGGACTGTATGTAAGACGGTTCTCCTGCCCAGCCTGCCACCGCTGGACTCTGATCCCCGTATGTAAATCCTACATCTCATTTGCTGGCTCTAGGTCTCTTCTTTGGCTCTTGAACCTGGTGCCATCCCCACTGGGATCAATAGAAGTTTGGCACAACAATGTATCGTCTTCTTCTCTACCTTCGTGTTCACACGGTGTTCTCCCAGGCTGCCTGTCACTGTGCAAATTCCCCATCTTATGAGAACACTAGTCATATTGGACACGAGGTCACCCTACTCTAGTATGCCTCATCCTAACTAATTACATCTGCAAAAACCTACTGAAGCCACATACTGAGGTACTGGGGTTAGGACTGCAACACATGAATTTTGGGAGGACACAACCCAAACAAGCACTAAAGTCCATGATGTCATTCATAGAGCTCAGCCTCCCAGGGCACAAAGCTTGGCAGAGAAGGGGTGAATGAAGAGAGAACTGGGGGAGCACATGGAAGCTTTTCCCCTAGCACAAAGGTAAGGGACGTTCCAATATTTGGAAGTCTGGGATATGAGGAGGAACTGCAAGGAGACAGAACAATTGCCTATGAGGTAGAAGGAGAATCAAGAAAGAGATGTCTCCATGACTGAAGAAAGGATTTCAGGAAGAAGAAAGTGATCACACATATTGTTGCTAAGTAATATAATGTTAACATAATCACTTCTGGAGAGACTCCCGAGTTGTAGACTGCTTGAAGCCACCTGCAAACTATCAAATGCCCAGACCCTGCTTTGAAAACCACTTATCTGTTAGAAAAACCATTGCCTGAAATAATTTTTGAGTATCTGCAGATGCATGTTTTAAAGTACATTGGGTCTCCTCAGCTAGACCATAAGCACCTACTGGTGTTAGGGAAGTTCACACTGCTCTAGCATAATATTAAACACACCCAAAGCCTGGGTAGATGGACTATTAATCTTCCCACTGCAGCTTGGCTCACTGCCACAATACCTACAAAATGAAAAATTAATGGCTTGGTATTAGGGATTGTCAACTAACCAATAATCCCAAGGGGTTAATTCTGCACTAAGCCTACTTGAATTTTTTTTTAAATGAATATAATTAAACCATAAAGAACAAAGAAACATGTTCATGGAGAACTCTTGCTGACCCCTAAGGAAAGAATGTCCAACCATTCTGCCCTTCCAGAGTCAGGGGAAAGGGAGGAGGACGCTGTGGGGAGAGAACAGCTTTCTTCAATGTTGCTGATTAAGGCTGAGTGACTGATACTGTTGGTGGGTGAACTCAATGAATCACATTCTTGAAGTGCACCCAGATCAAGGCAGGTGGAGAAATTTCTACTAGATGCTGTTCCGTGTCCTTATGACCATGGGGAGAGCAGGGCTAGGCTAGGCTGGATGGGTAAATGAACTGCATTTTGCCAGTATATTTGGGGGCACTGGCAGACAAGGTCCAGGCCCCTTAGGGTCACTGTTCTGGGCAAAGGGCCAAAACTGGGGGGTGTACAATGAACGGAGGCAAAGGGCTGCAAAAAGAGTCAGCAGGCAGCCCGAGGGCAAATACAGACGTCACAGTGTCAGGTCAGAGAGAGTGTAGAGACAAAAAGGCCACAGGGCACACACGCTATGAGGTCTGGCCCACAGGAGGTCAACAAGGGGGTGAACGGGCAACAAGCGGGTGGACAGCAGGCCGAAGGGCAGCAGCGACAGCAGGAAGCCAACTCAACAGACCCAGGTGTGGAGGTCAAGCACTAGGCCCTCAGGAAATTTCAGACCGTGGTGAGGGACTGGGGTTCTGGGAGAACAAGACCACATAAAGTAAACAGAAACACATGTCTTGTCAAGGAGGGAACCAGTGGAGCAGTTTCCTGACGTTACTTTCTGGTCTTTTCTATTGTATGAGGAGTGTCAAATGCCAGTTCCAGGTAGCCTTTTGTGAGGCCTGCAGGTGGGAACGAGCAGCCAGCAGCCAGCTGTGGAGGGGCAGCCGTTTCCCCTGGCCACAATGCGTCTGCCTTCCGGGGACAGCCCAAGAGGGGCAGTGACTCGTTGCTGCCAACCCAACCCCTGGCTCCTGCTTATACTGTTATTAATGTTGTTAATATCCTTATTAGTTTCTTTTTTTAATTTACTTTTTCTTTTGAGATGGAGTCTCACTCTGTTGCCCAGGCTGGAGTGCAGTGGCGCAATCTTGGCTCACTGCAACCTCCACCTCCTGGGTTCAAGCAATTCTGTCTGACTCAGCCTTCCCAGTAGCTGGGATTACAGGCACCTGCCACCATGCTCAGCTAATTTTTGTATTTTTTAGTAGAGATGGGGTTTTGCCATGTGGGCCAGGCTGATCTTGAACTCCTGACCTCAGGTGACCCGGCTGCCTCGGTCTCCCAAAGTGCTGGGATTATAGGCATGAGCCATTGCACCTGGCCCCTTATTAGTTTCTTGAGTGCTTTCTGCATAATACAATATACTTTGTTCTTTGTATCCATGGTTTTATTTAATGCTCTAAAAATGAGGTAGATACTCTTACCCTCCTTTTCAAGAGTCTGAAAACTTGCCCAAAGTGACAGAATCTGTAAAAAGCAGAGCCAGGATTTGAGCCCATTTTTGTGATACTCCAGACCAGGACTAGCTTTACAGGCATATGACTGGGCACTCCCAAGGAGTATGCTTGCTTTCATGCTCCATTGTCCCCATCTTGACATGTTCAGTGAGTTTTTGCCAAAAAGCCCCATTTTCCTTTTGCACAGGACCCTGTGCTCTTAAACTCTTACCCTTTACTGCCCTCCTCCCAGTACCGCTTACTCCTGCTGACTTACAAAATCATAGAGTGTCAATTTCCCAAAGCAGTGTAAAATCATTTAATCTATTGTTGATTTTTTTTCCCTTGAGGGAAAATGGGAGAAGATACTGTCTGGAGAAATGGGGTGGAGTCAGGGGGTGACTGCAGGTTCGCAGAACAGCTTGGAAAGTTGAAGGCTCGGCATAGGTATAAGGAATTATGAATGAAATCTTAACCAAACGTTCTCGTACCTCAGGGTATGTTGGTCTGACAACCCTACAAATGTCTGAAAATGAAAGGCATTCGTTCCATCGCTTGGATGTTTTGTCTACATGAGGAGGAACGGGTCTTAGAATTTAAATGGGAAGAGGATGTATCCAATAACTTCATCAACATTGCTGTGGTTTTTCCTCTCTTTTTCCCTCCATGAGGGACCACCTCTGCAGGCCTCCAGTGTGAAACTCGCAAGGTCAGAGCCATCCTTCTCCTGGTCCGCTCTGACCCCAAGGAGGAACATTAATTTGCTGACCTGGGCCACCCTGTCAGGCAGACATCCTTTGCTTTTCTCCCACACCACTGTTTGTCAAAAGGGCTTAGCTGAGGATCTCAGCAAGGACATAGAACTATGTAGATAAAATTAAGCACAAATCTAAATGGAGGGTCATTTAAGAGCTGCAAGCTAACTTTTCAGCTTTTCTTGATCAAGTCTGAAGTTAAGACTTTAAGAGCGCTAACTTCAGCAGTTTCCGCTTGAACCAAAACACTTATTGCCCAGGAAATAAGTCACTGGCTGTGGCCACAACCACAAAGCAGAATAGAGCTCATCTGGAATGTGATGGTTTCCGAGTGCCAGCATCTAGGTTCATTCCTTGTGGATGTGAGATAACCAAACACCTCTCTCCGCCTCAACTCACCCAAAGAGGCTGGTGCCTGGTCTTCTCTCAGCCACCTTACTGTTTCCCAAAATACTAAAGTGGCCATTATAATTCTTTCAATTTTTCTAACCAAGTGTATTTGATCATTGCTAAGTCAGCCCTTAAAGAAAATTGGAATAGTCCTTTCTCATGACCAGGACACCGATCTACACTAAGCAAGGATGAGAGTGGATGCATCTTTAGATAGTAGCGCGACTGACTGAAAACCAATCTGAGTGTTTGTAGAACATGTTGTTCTTACAGTAGGAAAGATTCCATGTGAAGTATCCTCATTCCAGTCCTAACTACACACACATAATAAAGCAGAACGTAGAGGTAATTATTGACTTAATCTGTGGCATAAATTTGTTTGCATGAACTATTTAGATATGTAGGGAAAGGTGCATCTGTGTTAAGAAAGAAGTGGTATAGTTCTTCAGTGTTACTCAGCAAATCCTGATTTTGTTCCTTTCATTTGCTTTTTTCATTTTTTAGTTAGTCTTTTTGTTTGAGACAGAGTCTCACTCTGCCACCCAGGATGGAGTACAGTGACTCATAGCTTACTGCAACCTCAACCTCTCAGGCTCAAGTGATCCTCCCACCTCAGCCTCTTAGTAGCTGGAACTACATGCGTGCAACACCATGCCCAGCTAACTTTATTATTATTATTATTATTATTTCTTGTAGGGAATGGGGTCTCGCTATGTTGTCCAGGCTGGTCTTGAACTCCTGGCCTCAAGCAATCCTCCTACCTCAGCCTCCCAAGGTGTTGGGATTATAGGTGTGAGCCGCCATGCCTGGCTATTTAGCAATTTTTACTAGACTTTGGTTTCAGAGCAGTTTAAATTTACAGAAAAATTGAGGAGATGGTTCCCAGAGTTCCCATGTCTTCGTCCCCACCCCACACACAGTTGCACCTATTATTAACATCATACCTTAGTATAGCACATTTGTTGCAATTAATGTACCACTATTGATACATTACTATCAACTAAAATCCATGCTTTATTCAGATTTCCTTTGTTTTTACCTAATGTCTTCTTTCTATTCCAGGATCTCATCCAGGTACCATGTTGCATTTAGTCATCATATCTACTTAGGCTCCTGTTGGCTATGACACTTTCTCAGACTTGTCCTTGGTTTTGATGACCTTGACTGGTTTGTACTAGCCAGTAATATTATAGGATGTCTCTAATATAGAATTCGTCTGATTTTTTTGTCTCATGATTAGACCGGGTTATGAGTTTTGAGGGGAAGAGCATAGAGGAAAAGCTTCGTTTTCATCCTATCATGGCAAGGACACATGCTATTGACATGGCTTATTGCTGTTAATGTTAACCACAATCACTGGGCTGAACTTGTAGTCATCAGGTTTCTGTATATAACACTAGAGTTATTTTCTCCCTCCCTTTCTATACTCTACTATTTGGAAGGAGGTCTCAATACATAGCCCAGAACTAAAGAGTAGAGAATTATGCCACTCTAATCCTTTAGGTTGGAGTAGCTATATAAATTCCTATGCTAAGGGGATTTGTCTCTCTTCCCTAACTTATTAATTTATTAAATTATCTATTTATTACTAGTATTTATACTATTTAGTACAGATTCATTGATATTTGTTTTATACTTTGAGTTATAATTCAATAAATTTTTTTGATCTAATTATTTCAGCTTCTTGTCATTGGGAGCTCTTTTAAAAAAATTCTTCTTCCCAGCCGGGCGTGGTGGCTCACGCCTGTAATCCCAGCATTTTGGGAGGCTGAGGTGGGTGGATCACAAGGTCAGGAGTTCGAGACCAGCCTGACCAACATGGTGAAACCCCATCTCTACTAAAATACAAAATTAGCCGGGCGTGGTGATACACACCTGTAATCCCAGCTACTCGGGAGGCTGAGGCAGGAGAATCACTTGAACCCAGGAGGTGGAGGTTGCAGTAAGCCAAGATTGTGCCACTGCACTCCATCCTGGGTGACAGAGCAAAACTCCATCTCAAAAAAAAAAGAGAAGAAAAAAGAAAAAGAAATTCTTCTTCCCTTTTGACATACTCCCAATGTGTATGTATGTGTGTGTGTTTGTGTTTTAGGACTTCCTTATTTTATGGCAATAAAAGATGTTCCAGCCTTATCTTATATGTTTTCTGCTGTATCTCAGAATCACCCATTTCTCCAAAGAACCCTGGTGTTCTTCATTAGATGATAGTATTTGAAACCAACATCTGGGCGCTAGATGTGTTCACTGATGCTGGGCTGTCCTTTCTTTATGCCCTCTTAGTTAACAAACCAAAGAAATATATGCATGTGGCCAGGCATGGTGGCTCATGCCTGTAATCCCAAGGCCGAGGAGGGTGGATGACCTGAGGTTAGGAGTTCAAGACCAGGTTGACCAACATGGTGAAACCCCATCTCTACTAAAAAATACAAAGAATTAGTGGTGGCAGGTGCTTGTAATCTAAGCTACTCAGGAGGCTGAGGCAGGAGAATCACTTGAACCCAGGAGGTGGAGGTTGCAGTGAGCCAAGATTGCGCTATTGCACTCCAACCTGGGAGACAGAGCAAGACTCCGTCTCAAAAAAAAAAGAGGGAGAAAGAAAGAAATATACGTGTACATATTAATCTGTGCATATATAGACATATCAATAAATATTTCTGTATATAACCGTCTGTAACTATATGAGACATTTACTTCTCCTGCATTCTTATACATGAAGAAAGTGACATGCATAATCCTTTTATCTCAACACTAAGCTCAAACACCCTTAAAAATCATGTTTAGAAAATTTCCTGTGTCAGGCACTGATTTGACAATCCTTACCCTTGAGGAGCTTCCAGTCTAGTGGGGAAGATACACTTACATGCATATAATTTCATTAAAATGCAGCAATTTTATAATCTCTAGGGAAATATATAAATTATTGAAAAAGTACACAGGATGGTCACTGAGATCAATCTGAGGGTTTAGAAGAAAGTGTGCCTATCAAATATTTCTAAAAGATAAATAAAAATGTAGTATAAGAAAATTGGAAACTATGTTTGTGACAGAATAGACAGGATATACAAGTCATGAAAGTGGGACTGAGCAGGAAACTGCAGACAATTTTGTCTTTTTTATAAAATATATTTTAAGATAGGGAGTGCAGTGAGGCTGGGGAGGTAACTAGAAGCCAGATCTAAGGGAAGGATGTAAATGTGTATATGTGGCTAAGAGACTGGAATTTATTCTGTATGTACATGCAGATGATTGAAACGTTTAATGTAAGACTAAGTCTGCGCAATCCCAAGACAAGGAGACGATTTTCAGTTTCTTCAGTAGGAAAGAATTAGAACATAATGGAGGCAAAAAGGCTAAAAATTATACACTGTCCCCTTCCCACTAGTTGCTCATATCTTGGTGTTCATGCTGTGGGGATGACAGGATTGATGCTGACGGATGACAACGATTATTTATTGAGCACTTACTATGTGACAAGCACTAACTCATTTAACTCTAGGAGATAGGCATTATGATTATTGTCATTTAACAGACGAAGAACTGAGACTCAGAAGTTAAATAACGTACATGGAGCCACACAGCTGGGCAGTGGCTGGTCAGACATGAGCCGATATCTCTCTGACTCTTCATCACTGCTCATTTTAGCCAGCACTTGCTATCAGGAACCCTTGGGCTCCAAGTACCCAAGCTAATCATAACAAATTCCTTCCTAAAGCAAACAAGCCTTAGCAAATTCCAAGGTTATTTAACATTTATTATTTCCAAGAAAAAAAAAATCTGTTGATGGAGGCCTAGTGGTTATGTCTAGATTGAAGAACAATGGCTTTTGGAGAGCGATAAACAAGATGAAGACAGGAGTCTCTCCCCCTGGAAGAGGTTCACCCTGACCAAATGTCTCTGTAAAATGTTTGAGTTAAACCATTTCCTTCTTTCATAATGAGGAGAAATGGGCAGATAAATCAGTGAGGAGTCTGTAACCCAGTCCTCAGAGGTGATGCATCAGCCCGGTCTCTCCCTCCCCTACTGGCCGAGATTTATGACGGGCAAGCAGATCTGATCATTCATCATGTGTCCCTTCAGTGAATTCCGGGTAAGAAGCAAAGTATCCAGGGTTCAGAACTAAAGTCCTGGTCTGCACAGTCCTAGGGACAAACCAAGGAAAGATCCAGTAGAAGAGTGGAAAATCCTATCAACCGCCTCAATCCTTAGCAGCAGTCAAATCAAATCTTCACCAGGTATTTGCTATTTTGGCTTTTATTTTTACCTGGAGGCATGTGGCATCCTACAGACCCACTCAAAAACACAGGCATCTCTCTCCTCGTCAGTGAACTGGGTTATTTGGTGAATTCATGAGGACTGGGTTTGAACTCAATCACTCTGAATAGCCATAACCAGAAGGAAAAATATAAAATACTTTCAGCATGCACACTATAAACCTAGGCATAAGGAATGTATATTCACTAATAAAGCCGGTCTTGGCTGGTTGAACATGTGACTCCTTTGTGATTAATAAAAAGAGAAATGCAATCCATTTGCCTGGATAGTATGTATAGAGCTCCCTATATAGAAAGAGGCTTATGGGTTTCAAACTCACCTCTCATTCATTAATATATATGTTAAGCCCTACGACGTTCCTCCTTAGAAAAGAATTTAAGATGGATATAACTTGTGTAATTCCTGTCTAGGCCACCATGATAAAGCAGGGCTGCTCACCTTGATAAATTAATTCCTACTGCCCAGGGTATGTGTAGGTCTTTGTGTTCTAATCATATACAAATGTTAAATAATTTAAATTACCACTTATTTTTAACTTAGCATGTTCTGCAGCTCAGTGTATTATGAGAAAAACTTTGGGAAAATGAAGTTTCTCTCTAAGAAATGGGGTGACTAGAAAAAGTGAACGAATAAATTCTTTACCTGTTGAACTGAAACCAAACCATGGAAACCCTGTGAAGTTCTGAAACACTTCTTTGACTCAAATATACAAAAGGGACTTTTTTGGATTTTATTTTTAATTTTCATGTAGTCATCATTAATGTGATAGACCATAAAGAGTTTAGGATCAGGAATCTGGGTAAGTTCATAGTCAGAAATGTAGACGTAAGTTATGCCACAGTGTCTAACCTGATGGGTCCTGGCTTAACAAGGCCTCATAGTCACATCCCCCCATACACTCAACTTGCAGTTGCCTGCTTTAAGAGACAGGGCAATTAGCGATAAAGAGGGAGTGAGAGAATTATTGCCTTCTGAACACATCTGGGTAAGAGGAAAGCTCTTCCACCCTAGGATGTAGCCAGACAAAGGATGCCCACCAGAGTGAAGAATGAAAAGTAGTCTTGATGTATAGATTTGCAGTAAACTAATTTGAAAAGTGAAGGCATGTTATCCAAAAAAAGCTTTGCATTGTCTCACCTCTCAAGGTACGATGAGAATTTTAGGCATGAGGTTTCTGGCAGTTTCCACTGAACTAAGTCGTAAGGTATTTCATAATTCCTTGTCAACTGATTGTGCAACTAACTGGCTTTTATTTTTCTGAAGCACAGAAAGCACCTAACTCTGCCCTCTGATGTGTGTATCTGCTTTACAGCCAGCATTAAAAACTAAGAGTCCAGATGGGCTCTAGAACCCTACAGTTACTGCTATTTGGACTTCTCAGAGAAGAACTCAGGCCAAGTGTCTATTTCAGATTATCTAATTTCAATATTTTGGTCTGGAATGTTCTCATCTGAATTCTCTCTTTCATGTAAACATATTCTGACACTAATGCTCTAATGAAGAGCCAATTGCATCACCAAAGTGGCACAGTGCTTTACTTGGCTCTCTTACAGGTAGAGATTAACAGTGTTCAGGACCATCTGGTTCTAATGGAAGTAGGTGATGTTGATTCATTTCTTAGGTACTAGAGACTGAATGTGTGCACCTTCTCCCCCAACATTCATATTTTAATCCTCACCCCCAAAGTGATGGTTATTAGGACGTGGGACCTTTGGGAGGTGATTAGGTCATGAGCGTGGAACCCTCAAGATTGGAATTAGTGCCTTTATAAAAGTGACCCCTGAGAGCTCCTTGACCCCTTCTGCCAAGTAAGGACACACTGGAAAGATGGCCATCTATGAACCAGGAAGCTGGCCCTCACCAGAAACTATGTGCACTAGTATTTCAATCTAGAACCTCTCAGCCTCCCGGACTATGAGTAATTCATTTCTGTTGTCTTTCAGCCACCCAGGCTATGATAGTTTGTCATAATAGCACTAATGAACTAAGACACCAGGTATGAGAGGAACAAGGACCATTGCTCTTTCCTCTTATATTTGTTCTCAAGCCATAACTTACATTTAATTTATCATTTCTGGCCCTTTGTGCACTGCTATAAAGAGGATCCTGCATTGGAGTCAGGCTATAAGCATCAGAGCTGGCTCAGGGTCTTCAAGATCACTCCCCAAGCCCAAGGATAAGGCCACAAGCATTTGAGAATAGACGTATTTTTCCTACACAGGGCACTCTTTCCTAGTGTCTGCCAGATGAATAGTCAAACCTGACTGCCATTCTAGACCCTTTGCTTCAGGTCACGTAATTTGCTATTGTTCTGCCTCTTTCAAGCTTAAGCATTGCCACCAGTTGTCATTTGCTCTACACCCTGTGGCTATCTTCCAGGCTTTCTCCACTGGTATGATTAGCTCCAGCTTCCTGACTCCCAAGATGAATCAGAATTCTTATAGTAGTTTGGTGACAAGTGACAAATACACACCTCCAACAAGCTCAAGCGAAAGAGGAACATATTGACTAGTAGAATCCAAAGATAGAAGCCTAGCGAGTGGAAGGACAAAGCTGTCCCGGGACCCAGGATCAACTGTAGACCTTGTTTTTAAGGTCATCTCTTTCCATTTTTTTCTGTTTCCTCTGGATGTGAAGATCATTTTCTCTTATGATTGTTCTCTATTTTATAGGGAATATGGCAGCACACAGCACCTGAATTCTATCCTTATTGCTTTTGTCACTAAATGGGATTCATCTCAACTCTTAGATCCCAAGTTCCAGAAGTCCTTGTGAAATGATTCACTGATGTAACCAAATTTCACATCAACCATGAGGTTTGGTTGTGTAGGAGGAAAGACCACTCAGGATAAAAGGAAAATGTTAGAAGACAATCATATTATAGACTTTTTTTTTTTTTTTTTTTTTTTTTTGCCTCACAGTGAAGTTAAGATATTAAGTCTACTGTTTTATTTCTAGAAAAAAGAATTAGAGAACCTGATGCAATCTGCCAACTTGGGAGGGGATAGCCATTTGAGAAGCCCTTCTGTTCTCTGGACAAAAAGTCTTCACCTTTAAATACCAGTACAGAAAACAATACTTTTCAATCTATGATAGGATGTATGGAGTCTTTATAGCCTCCTACAAGTTGAAAATTATTACTATAAAGTTTCCATTGGGATTGTTTAAATGGTATATAGAAATACTCTTTTTTAATCTAAAGATACACCAGGAAGCAGTGATGAATTACATTTGTTCCAATTCTTTGGGTAGAAAAAGACCAAAGCACAGTCAGAAAAAATATATATAAACACAAAAAAGGGGCGATTTATTTATAGAAACAAGGGAGTGTTTCATGGACCCCCAGGCCAGGAATGTGTGTGTGTAACTTTTTAACATAGTGGCTCCTGTTGCTGCTGTGTGGATGGGTAAGTGGAAAAATATTGGCCACACAATCTGATGAGTGGACACTATTCCAGTTCAAATTGGCCAATATTTATTGAGCACATTTTTTACGTGCAGGGCATTACACCACTCAACTTTTCATGCTTGTCAATGTATATGCTGTATTATAACACTTAAATGAATTAACTCTTTTAAAATTAAATGTGGTACACCACTAAAAAATATACTGATACATATTAAGTTTGATTTGTAGCACACTCTGCTATCATGAAACAAAATGGTGAGTTATAAAAATGTTGAGATGAGCACATTTCTTCCCACAGGTTTTAGTAGCTATTGATTATATTCAGTAAGGGGAGAGGTCTATAGTTCACAAAATAACTAGTATTCAGTAATAGAGTTGTCCCCACATACTATTAAGAAAAATGGTTCTATAACCTTGAATCAGCTTAGACTGTCGAGGAGAAAAACATATCCAAGGGAAATATATCTGTGATTCTTCCAGATAATAGAAGACTTAAGGCTGGGTGCGGTGGCTCACCCCTGTAATCCCAACACTTTGGGAGGCTGAGGCAGGTGGATCATGAGGCCAGGAGATCGAGACCATCCTGACTAACTCGGTGAAACCCCATCTCCACTAAAGATACAAAAAATTAGCCAGGCATGGTGGTGGACGCCTGTAGTCCCAGCTACTCGGGAGGCTGAGGCAGGAGAATGGCGTGAACCTGGGAAGTGGAGCTTGCAGTGAGACGAGATGACACCACTGCCACTCCAGCCTGGGAGACAGAGCAAGACTCCGTCTCAAAAAAAAAAAAAAAGAAAAGAAAAGAAAAGAAAAAAGAAAAAAAGACTTAAATAAGTTCATGGATAATACATCCAAAGAGACCAGGAAGGACACTGTTTCCTGAACATAACTCTGCCCTTACCTGCCTCCAGGCCTTGGCTCAGACTGTTGGCTCAACCCAAACGTCTTTGTTTCCAATTTGCTTATGTCTTCTATCCTTCCTTCAATATTTGACTGAAATTCTACCTACTCTTAGAAGCCCATCCCCCTCAAATTTCCCAGTCAGTGTTAAGTATTCATTTGTTTACACCTCTTAACAAAATGTTTGTACCAATACTGGTTTTTGCCTTTTCAGAGTTGGCCTTGCATCACTGTGTGTGTATGTGTGTGTGTGTATTTGTGTGTGTATATACATACATATGTTGTCTCCACTAGATGCTGAGCTCATGGAAGATAAACGCCATGATGTTTTCCCCATTTATTTCTTTAATCGTTAAATATTTCTGAGTGTCTATATTCACTGTGCTCAGCATTATGAAGATACAAAAATAAATCAGACTGTGTTTTATTCTCCAAGAATTTACAGTATAGAAAATAGAAGATAGGCAGAAAAAGATATATAATCAAGGCATTACAACGTAAGTGACATAAGAGAGGTAGAGATGAAATGTTAGGAAAAACAGGAATGAGGAGGGAGATCATTCCAACAATGAGAGAGGGACAGCGACAACTGGAGAAGATGTCATGAAACAGGAAATAGTTTGAAATTGTCCACTGAATACGGATAGCTTTGGAGGTGTGGGGATGTGGGTTCCCCTGAATAAGAGAAGCAGCATAAGGAAAGGCAGGAACAGAAAGAGTAAGAAGGTCAGTTTGAGTACATTATGAAACACATAAAGAGAAACAGTAAGAAACTCTTGGAATGCTAGCTTGGAAACGAATGCCATTAATCTGACCCGCAAAAGAAGAGGACAAAAAAGGAGGAGGTTGGGTGTTTTGGAGATGGGGGTAGGGAGTTGGTCAGTCAGGCTGCATCAATGGTGCCAGAAAAGGATAACATGAACCAAAGATGAGACAGTGACAGTGGAGGCAGAGGCTCTGGATAGAGTCTCAATGAGACTTGACTGTTGGTTGCATATGGAGTTAAAGGCAGCAGAAGGAAGAGGTCCTCAAGAATCGGGGGGATGGCGATGCTGACTAAAGCAAAGAACATATGAGGTTTACACAGATTAGATGGGGGCAAGAAATGATTCCCAGTAGAGGCGTCAAGTATATGCTCTTCTCTTTATATCTGCCTCCCATTCCAGTGCCTGACAGGATCACGCATAAAATAAGTCAAAATAAGTGTTTACTGAATTCATATGAATCTACAACAAGCATTAAAGGTATATGGGGACAATGGTGAAAATAGGATGTTTAGAGACATCATTAAAACTTGAGGTTGTCATCAAGGGAGACAACAACGCCATTGTCCCATGTCCTGCTATCATCATGGAACATTCACATCCACATCTGTTGGAAAGTAGCTATCATGCTGCTTTCCTGTAACATAGGATTTGCTTTTGTGTCCAAGAGGAAAAAATCTGCCTAGCTATTTTGCCTCTATTCCACATTTGGCCCCAGCATGACCAATTTTTGTCTCTTTCATTACATTTTATTTCTGTTACCTGATGTTATCCCTAATAGAAATAGAAATAGAAGAGAGACAATACCCTGCTGGGTGGCCAAGTTGGGTAAAGCATTTAGGCACTTTACGAACTATACGTCCCAACTCTGTTTTACTAAAGAGGTAATCAGGATTTAGTTATCCGAGAGTTTTTAAATAGCAAGTTACAGCAAATTCTTCCCCTGGCAATGTTTCAATTCCTTTAAAATATTAAGCCTTTTACTTCTCATAACTCCAGGAACAAGAATTATCTCCATTTGGGGTCTGCAGAAACCCTGACATAGAAAGTTAAGTAATTAGAGAAAGACCACACCACAAAGAAGAGGCAGAGGCGGGATTCAAGCTCAAGCAGACTGGTGCTGGGGTTTCTGAGCCTCACAGTCCCGTTACACAGCCCCCACAGACTTCAGTAGGACAGTGTGTTTGGGACCCATGTCTGGCTGGTGCCAGAACTCACTATTCCTTCCACTTTTGTCCAGAGATAACTCTGTCGGAGCTCCCCTCTGAGAAGAAGAAGAAAAAAAACAAAAACAAAATCAAAAAACGATTATTGAATGATTGGTCCAGGATCAAGCAAAAATTAATAGTGATGTCTGTAACTCATGATTCCTAACATTCAATTTAGGGTTTTACCCAGTAGTTCATGTTGCCCTTCTGTCTAAGGGTTAACAATGAACAGACTATAATCATTGTGTTGTCGTTATTTTAGGAATGTCTTTCAAAAGATGTAAACATGTATGTTAGATATGTATAATGAAGGAAAGCATTACACTTAAAAGTCTTCGGGGCAAAGGTCAATACTTGATAAATGTAATCAGTAATTTTCATGATTTTAAAATCAAACTTTTTTGGCGAATTGCTCAAAAGGTAATTTTATTTGTTCGCATTTAGACTTCTAGGTATGGTATATTATCATGAATCCTCCAATCATCCTTTAAAAACACTACAGTATAGGTTTTATTGTAGCTGTCTTTTGAGGTTGCAAATTATTAACATCTGTCTCTTAGTATTTGTTTTTTACAATACTCTAAATACTCTAATCTCTGGTTATCCTGCTAATACCTGTAATTTTCTAGTCAGCTGCTATCTCTCACAGTAGTTTAAAGGTCATTGTTTGCAATACATAAAGAAGCCTATGAAGAAAGTGGACATGATTTATTTTTAGCAAGTTGAACTCATGTTTGGATTTGCTTTTGTGTCCAAGAGGAAAAAATCTGCCTAGCTATTTTGCCTCTATTCCTCATTTGGCCCCAGCATGATCAATTTTGGTCTCTTTCATTACATTTTATTTCTGTTACCTGATGTTATTCCTAATAGAAAGGGAAAACAGATATTACTTTCAGGATCATAATTAAAGGATACATTTATTTTGTATATTTTATATTCAAAGTACTGGATAATCCATGTATTATTCCTACAAGGTAAAAACATGCTGCACTTTACCCTAGAGAGGTATGTTTCTGAAAACTCTCTTAATCAAGATTTAGAGAATTACATCCACTTCATTTGCTACAACACCAACCACATTTGCTAAAGAAGTTATGACACTTGAGTATATTTGTGTTGATGCACATATTTTCATTTATGGAAGGTGCCAATAAAACGATAAAAGAAGCATAAGCATATAGTGAACATATGGTGAGTTGTTTGTTTTTTCTTCTCAGCATCCACTACTTTCTTGTACAAAAAAATAAAAAGGCCTGGGTAGAACTTTCCTTTGGGTAAAATTTTTCCTCATTGCACACTTTACCTGCATCTCCAGAGCTTGACCTATTGCACATGTATAATGATTGGCTCACAGACAAATACGTGATCTCTGCTTGAACAATGGGATGCAGTCAGGAGCCCGCAGAACTCTTTCATAAATGAACATGCATTTTATTTCCATTGGGATTGGTGAGTATGGAGGGTATCAATACAGACCTGACCATGATAAATGGCTACATGGGGGAAAATTATGTCTGAAAATGCAGTCAAAGCGGGAGAAATTAGATTGTGGAAGCTGAGAGAGGCAATACCCTGCTGCCATCATCTGAGGTCCCGGATCCAACCACAACTGTTGTCACATGAAATGGGCTCCTTTCAGTTGAAAAATGAATGACACCCACTTAGTATATAAGCACAATCAGTGCTTATAGGCATAAGTAAGGATCCAGTTTTACTATGATAGCAGATGGCAGGTGTAAAGGAAATTTTAGTGAAATATTTTAAATCAAAAGAACTAGATAGGATTAAATAAGAAAGGCAAGACATTATAAACAATGTTTTAACTACGTAAAAGAGGTAGAAAGTAATAGTTCATATATGTGCATACAGTAGGAGTTTATATAAGGGTTTGTTATGAACTGAATTGTGTCTTTCAATCCAAGTTTATGTGTTAAATTCCAACCCCTAGTATGTCAAAATGTGACCTTACATGGAAAAGGGGTTATTAAATGTAATTCCTTAAGATGAAGTCACACTGGACTAGGGTGAGCCCCTAATTCAATATGGAGTGGTGTCCATAAGGGGAACCAAAGGGGAAATTGTCCTAAAAGGGAAATTTGGAAAGAGACATACACAGGAAGGATGCTAGGTGGAGCTTAAGAGAGGTAAAGGGTAATGCTTCCATAAGCTAAGAAATGCCAAAGATTAGCAGCAAATCACCAGAGACTATGGGAGAGACACAGAGAAGATTCTTCCACATAGCCTCAGAAAAAATTAACCCAGCTGACACCTTGATCTTGGACTCTGGCCTCCAGAACTATGAGATTATTAGTTTCCATTGTTGAAACCACTCAGTCTGTGGTACTTCGTTAAAGCTGCTCTTGCAAACTAACACAGGGTTTAAGGACAATTACAGATAAAAGTGCAAAAATTCCTTGGGATAGAAAAAAAGTTAAAAGGAAATAGGAGAGCACCAATTAAGATCTAACAATAGGAGATAGTTTTCTCTTTTGGATCAGAGGTAAATTAAAATTTTAGTTGGATGTTGTAATGGTTAATACTGAGTGTCAACTTGACTGGATTGAAGGATACAAAGTGTGTCTGTGAGCGTGTTGCAAAATTAAATTAACATTTGAGTCAGTGGGCTGGGGAAGGCAGACCCACCCGTAATCTGGTGGACACCATCTAATCAGCATCTAGTGAATGAAAGCAGGCAGAAAAACATGAAAAGGAGAGACGGGCCTAACCTCCCAGTCTATATCTTTCTCCCATGCTGGATGCTTCCTGCCCTCAAATATCAGACTCCAGGTTCTTCATTTCTGGGACTCAGACTGGCTCTCCTTGCTCCTCAACTTGCAGAGACCCTTCTGGGACCTTGTACATATGTGTGTGTGTATATATATATATATACACACACACACACACGTGTGTGTACATATATATGGAAGTTTATTAAGTATTAACTTACATGGTTATGATATCTAGAGGGACAGAACTAATAGGATATATATGCCCCTCTAAAGAACCCTGACTAATACAGATTTTGGTACCAGGAGTGGATCTAGAGGAACAGAATATTAAGGATGGAGTTATTATTTTCGTTTTTGGGTTTCTAGAGTTGACTGCTTAATATGATTAGACCCCAAAATGCTAAGGACTCTACTTCTAATAGTATGGGGAACACTGATAGTCATTAGCATGAACTGTTTAGAAAGTTATGCAAAATAAGTGAATTTGACCCTCCTGAGTCACCACTTGTGAGAGGCAAGGAGTTTAGTGACTCTATACATAATACCTTTGACCATATTTGGAGAACCAAGAAACATAATGAAGCTGGTTGGATGCTCATAAGTTCAGTGGACAAAGTGATGAGGAGAATGATGAATTCAGGGATTCTGTCTCCCAGCTTGAGCTTCAAATATGCTAAGACTGCCCCTAGTGAGAGTCTTATTTCCTGTAGGGAAAGAGCTGAAATTGTGGAAAAACAGACACAAGCTCTTATCATACAAGCAGCTGACCTGCAATGAAAGATGCATATACAGCCTCACCAGGTGTCTATTGTTAAATTGAAAGCATTAATTGGAAAAGAATGAGACTCTGAAACTTGGAATGGGGACATGTGGGAGGACCCTGATGAAGCTGGGGACAGTGAGTGTGTAAACTCTGATGAACCTTTTTTGCCAGCAGGAACAGTTTCCCTATCCCCAGTAGTGGCAACATCCCCATCCCAACCCATGCTGCCATTAGTCTTTCCACTTTGTCTGACGAGATAAACCCTGCACTGCCAGAGGCAATAGTGATGGCCTCCCCTGAGGCAGTTGCCAGGCAAATAATGTTGATTCTCTTCAGAAACCACCCTCAACACCCCTGTTTGCTTCTAGATCTATAACTAGACTAAAGTCCCAGTGGGCCCCTGGAGGTGAGATTGAGAATGTGACCCACGAGGAGATGTGCTACACTTGAAAAGAACTGTTTGAGTTCTCTAATTTATGTAAACAGAAATCTGGAGGACAGGAATAGGAATGGATATTAAGGGTATGGGGTAATGGTGGAAGGAACACACAGTTGGATCAGGCTGAATTTATTGATTCGTGCCTACTAAGTGGGGACTCTGCTTTTAATGTTGCAGCTCAAGGAGTTAAAAAAAGGTTTTAATAGTTTATTTTGCTTGGTTAGCTGAAATATGGATTAAAAGATGGCCCACTGTGAGCAAGCTGGAAATGCCTGGTCTCCCTTGATTTAATGTAGTGGAAGGGATCCAAAGGCTTAGGGAGATTATGATGGTATAGTGAATTAGTCACTTTAGACCTACTCATCCCAGTTGGGAGGGTCCAGAAATAAAATCTTGACCAATGTCTTGTGAAATAGATTTGTGAGGGCAGCACCTGCATCTTTGAAGAACCCTGTAATAGCTGTTTCCTGTACGTCAGATGTAATGGTGGGAACCACAGTCACTCAACTACAAAATTTAAATACAATGGAAATAATTAGATCCCAAGGTGTCAGGTGCCAAGTGGTGGCACTCAACTGTCAGATGCAAGGGACATATAGCTAGCATAATGGACAGCAGAGGCAAAGCGGCAATCAGAATAGTTTGACTCACATAGAGCTCTGGCATTGGCTAATTAATCGTAGTGTTCCTAGAAATGAAACTGACAGGAATCCTACTGCATTCCTATTTAATTTATACAAGCAGAAAACCTCTAAGTCAAATGGACAAAAGACTAATTTGAATTATAAAAACAGATAATCCCCCTCTATCAATTTCCAGACTTGAGCCAGTTTACAGACCTAGAACCCCTTGAATGAAGGGGAGGCTGAGTCCTCTTGTGGAAGGACCCCACTATCTCACTGACAATTTATGCAGTGAACTTTTTTCCTATCCTTCCCCAGGGAGACATCCAGTCTTTCACCAGGGTAACTGTGCATTGGGGAAAGGGAAATGATTAGACATTTCAGGGATTACAGTACACTGGCTCTGAGCTGATGATGATTCCAGAGGACCCAATATGTCACTGTGGTCCTCCAGTCAAGGTAGGGGCTTATGGAGGTCAGGTAATTAATGGAGTTTTAGCTCAGGTCTGACTTACAGTGGGTCCAGTGGGTCTCCAGACACATTCTGTGGTCATTTCCCCAGTGCCAGAATGCATAATTGGCATAGACATACATAGTAGCTGGCAGAACCCCCACATTGGCTCCCTGATTGGCAGGATGAGGGCTATTATAGTGTGAAAGGCCAAATGGAAGCCATTAGAGCTGCCTCTACCTAGAAAAATAGTAAATTTAAAACAGTATCACACCCTTGGAGGAACTGCAGAGATTAGAGCCACCATCATGGACTTGAAAGACACGGGGTTGGAGATTCCTACCATATTCCCATTCAACTCTCCCATTTGGCCTGTGCAAAAGACAGATGGATCTTGGAGAATGACGGTGGATTATCATAAGCTTAACCAAGTGGTGACTCCAAGTGCAGCTGCTGTACCAGATGTGGTTTCATTGCTTGAGCAAATTAACACATCTCCTGGTACCTGATATGCAACCATTGACTTGGCAAATGCCTTTTCTCCATTCCTGTCCATAAGGCCCACCAGAAGCAATTTGCCTTCAGCTGGCAAGGCCAGCAATATACCTTTACTGTCCTACCTCAGGGGATGTCAACTCTCTGGCTTTGTGTCATAATCTTATTTGGAGAGACTTTGATCGCTTTTCACTTTTGCAAAATATCACATTGGTCCATTACATTGATGACATTATGTTGATCGAATCCTGTGAGCAAGCAGCAGCAAACATACTGGAGTTAGTAGTGAGACACTTGCTTGCCAGAAGATGGAAAATAAATCCAACTAAAATTCTGGGACCTTCTACCTCAGTAAAATTTCTAGGGCTCCAGTGGTATAGAGCCTGTCCAGACATTCCTTCTAAGGCAAAGGATAAGTTGCTGCATTTGGCCCCTCCTACAACCAAGAAAGAGGCACAACACCTAGTGGGCCTATTTGGATTTTGGAGGCAACACATTCCTCATTTGAGTGTGTTACTCATTTGTTGAGTGACCTGAAAGGCTGCCAGTTTTGAGTGGGGTCCAGAACAGGAGAAGGCTCTGCAACAGGTCCAGGCTGCTGTGCAAGCTGCTCTGCCACTTGAGCCATATGACTCAGCAGATCCAATGGTGCTTGAGGTGTCAGTTGCAGAAACGGATGCTGTTTGGAGCCTTCAGCAGGACCCTATAGGTGAATCACAGCAGAAGATTCTAGGATTTTGGAGCAAAGCCCTGCCATCTTCTGCAAATAACTACTCTCCTCTTCAGAGACAGCTCTTGGCCCGTTACTGGGCTTTGGTGGAAACTGAACATTTGACTATGGGTCATCAAGCCACCATGTGACTTGAACTGCCTATCATGAACTGGATGCTTTCTGACCCATCTAGCCATAAAGTGGGTCATGCACAGCGGCATTCCATCATCAAATGAAAGTAGTATATACATGATCTGGCTTGAGCAGGTCCTGAAGGCACAAGTAAGTTACATGAGAAAGTGGCTCAAATGCTCATGGTCTCCACTCCTGCCACCTGCCTTCTCTCCCTGAGCTTGCACTGATAGCCTCACAGGGAGTTCCCTATGATCAGTTTACAGAGGAAGAGAAGACTAGGGCCTGTTTCATAGATGGTTCTGCACAATATGCAGGCACCACCCGAAAATGGACAGATACAGCACTGCAGCCCCTTTCTAGGACATCCCTGAAGGACAGCAGTGAAGGGAAATCTTCTCAGTGGGCAGAACTTTGAGCAGTGCACTTAGTTGTGCACTTTGCATGGAAGGAGAAATGGCCAGATGTGTGATTATTTACTGATTGATGGGCTGTAGCCAATGGTTTGGCTGGATGGTCAGGGACGTGGAAGAAAAAGCATAATTGGAAAATTGGTGACAAAGATATCTGAGGAAGAGATAGGTGGATGACCTTTCTGAGTGGTCAAAAACTGAAGTTATTTGTACCCCATCTGAATGCTCACCAGCAGAGGAGGATTTTAATAACCAAGTAAATAGGATAACCCATTCTGTGGACACCACTCAGCCTCTTTCTCCAGCCACCCCTGTCATCACCCAATGGGCCCATGAAAAAGTGGCCATGGTGGCAGAGATGGAGGTTACACATGGGCTCAGCAACATGGACTTCCACTCACCAAGGCTGACCTGGGTATGGCGACTGCTGAGTGCCCATTTTGCCAGCAGCAGAGACCAACTCTGAGCCCTCCTCTCAATATGGCACCATTCCTCGGGGTGATCAGCCAGCTACCTGGTGGCAGGTTGATTATATTGGACCTCTTCCATCGTGGAAAAGGCAGAGGTTTGTCCTCACTGGAATAGACATTTACTCTGGATATGGGCTTGCCTATCCTCTACAGAGTGCTTCTACCAAGACTACCTTCCCTGTGGACTCACAGAATGCCTTATATACCGTCATGGTGTTCTGCACAGCATTGCCTCTGACCAAGGCACTCACTTTACAGCTAAAGAAGTGCAGCCATAGGCTCGTGCTCATGGAATTCACTGGTCTTACCATGTTCCCCATCATCCTGAAGCAGGAGGATTGATAGAACAGTGGAAGGGTCTTTTGAAGTCACGATTACAACACCAACTAGGTGACAATACTTTTCAGGGCTGGGGCAAAGTTCTCCAGAAGGCTGTGTATGCTCTGAATCAGCATCCATATGTTTCTCCCATAGCCAGGATTCACAGGTCCACAAATCAAGGGGTGGAAGCAGAAGTGGTACCACTCACCATCACCCCTAGTGATCTACTAGGAAAATTTTTGCCCCCTCTGACATTATGTTCTACTAGCCTAGAGGTATTAGTTCCAGAACGGGGGACGCTGCCACAAGGAAACACAACAATGATTCCAGTAAACTGGAAGTTAAGATTGCCACCTGAACACTTTGGGCACCTCCTGCCTTTAAGTCAACAGGCTAATAAGGGAGTTACAGTGTTGGCTGGGGTGACTGATACAGACTATCAAGATGAAATTAGTCTTCTACTCCATAAGGGAGGTAAGGAAGAGTGTGCTTGGGATACAGAAGATCCATTAGGGAGTATTACCATGCCTTGTGATTCAAAACTACAACAACCCAATCTAGGCAGGAGTACGAATGCCCCAGCTCCTTCAGGAATGAAAGTTTGGGTCATTCCACCAGGAAAAATAAACACGACCTACTGAGGTGCTTCCTGAAGGCAAAGGGAATACAGAATGGGTAGTAGAAGAAGGTAGTCATCAATACCAGCAATTACCACGTGACCAACTGCAGAAATGAAGACCGTAACTGTCATGAGTATTTCCTCCTTCTTTTGTTAAAAACATGTTTGTGCATGTACACACTTGTACTAAGAAGATATCTTCATTTTATTTTCTCTCTTTGTCCTTTATCATGCAACATAAGATTTATTGACTTCATATCGGCATTTAAGTATTGTTAACTTTATGTAATAGTATTTGGGTTGGGGATTGATGCATTTTTGGCTGGAGGAAGGACAGCTGTATTATGTTAGGCATACTTATGATCTTTTTATTGTCTGTATTTAAAGATTATATATGAGCTCAGGAGGTGTGTATGGGTTCAAATTGATAAGGGGTGGATTTGTGATGGTTAATACTGAGTGTCAACTTGACTGGATTGAAGGATAAAAAGTATTAATCCAGAGTGTGTCTGTGAGGGTGCTGCCAAAGGAGATTAACATTTGAGTCAGGGCTGGGGAAGGCAGATCCACCCATAATCTGATGGGCACCATCTAATCAGCTTCCAGCAAATATGAAACAGGCAGAAAAATGTGAAAAGGCGAGACTAGCCTAGCCTCCCAGCCTACATCCTTCTCCCATGCTGGATGCTTCCTGCCCTCGAACATTGGTCCAAGTTCTTCAGTTTTTGGACTCAGATTGGCTCTCCTTCATTCTCAGCTTGCAGATAGCCTATTTTGGGATCTTGTGATTGTGTAAGTTAATACTTAATAAACTCCTCTTTATATATGTGTGTGTGTTTGTATACACACACATATGTATTATATATCCTATTAGTTCTGCCCCTCCAGAGAAAACTAACACAGACATAGTAAGTGAAACTGATGAATACCATGAAATCTCACAATTAAAGTTTAGTTTTACTTGAAAGATAATTTTTGTATCAACTACACTTAAGACAAAGAATATGACCTATCAGGTTCTTACAGCTACCACATTAACAGCTAAATATCTTTAGGAAACATTAACTTTATCATTGAATACATAGAGAATGGAACCAACAAACGTAGAAGGTGGTGTGGTGATGAAAGATAAGAGTGTGGCCTATACATTTTTTCAGGAGTTAATAGACTAAAACTTTAAGGTTAAGTATTGTGGTTGTATAACTGAGAGAAAAAAAATCACTAAAAACGATACAAAAGTGAAATTTAGGATTAGCAAGAGAACAGATTATGAGTGTGTAGGCTTAGATTAAAGGGGTTTTGGTTTTGCTTATTTTGATGACTTCAAAACTATGTATCTGGAGAATTAGAAATCTATGAAGGCATTGTCAGTAAGAGAGGTGGGAAAGAATGATGGTATGGAGAAGCAATTCTAAAATAGCTTGAGTTATATCATACTTTCAGAGTGTCATAATCTGGTAGACATCTCAACCATCTGACAAAATTAAATACCAACAACTTTGGAGTGACTGGCATTATATGTCTCCTGATATGATACACTGAGAAAAACAAAATATCATCTATTTTTACTGTTCCAACATTATTTAACCTGCATTGATTGTTAGGAAACAATCAGACAAATATAAACCATGGGACCTTCTACAAAACAACTTGCCTGGACTTTGCAAAACTATTAATTTAATGAAAGACAAAAAGAGTTGACAGAAAAAATCTAATGCATGTTACAGTGGTCTAAAGAGATATGACAACTTAATAAAATGTGCAATCTTTTATTAGATCTTGGATCTGAAAAAAAGTTCAAAAAAGCATTACTGGGATAATTTGAATACAGACTTTATATATTAGATTAATATGAGATTATAATGTTAAATTTCTTGAACGTGATCATGGTATCAGAGTTATGTAGGTTATTTAGGAGATGCAGTAAAAGCAGAAGTATTTAGTGGTAAAGTGTCAAGGATGCCTACAGCTTTCTTTCAAATGGTTCACCAAAAAATAAAAGTGTATGTGCAGTATATGTCAACACAAACATATACACATAAACTTTTTTTGACATTGTTGATACTCTGCTCATATCCTCTTAGATTCATTTTACTATTTCTGTGTGTTTGTTCACCATCTTCTCTGTGCTTTTTCTTCTAACATTCTGCCACTGTGGTATCAGAAATCTACACAGGATTAGGGCAAGGCTCAACTTACCTGAAATCACACCCTTATTTAACTTCCTCCTGTTCCTACCAATTTTCTTTCCTTTTTCTTCTATGATCATATTTTTAACAAATCACTTTCACCCAAATCCTCATCTCAGAATCTGTTTTAGGGGAATCTAACCTGAGATATATAAATATATACATACATTACAGAGAGAGGAGATGATGTAAGATATTCTCAATAGTGAATCTAGGTGAATTTACTTTATTATTCTTCCAACTTTTCTGTAGGTTTCATGCTGGGGAGGAAGGACTTAAAATAGTGGGTCTGTGATCTCTTTCTCTTTTCATTCCTAAAGGGTACTTCCCCAGGGGGAAAAAAATGTTGGTAACCTTGTAATCACCCAACAGATTCTTCCTGCTTGCTGCACAGACAAAAATCAATACAGTGAGACCATGGCATTGCATTAGAGAAGGAGTTTAATTGATATGAGTCCGGCCCACTGGCCCATGCAAGAGAACTGGAGTTATAACTCAAATCAGTCTTTCTGAGGTTTCAGAGGTTAGGGGTTTTGTGGACAATTTAGTGGGTAGGGGGTTAGGGAATGAGTGCTGCTGACTGGTTGGGGATGAACTCATAGGGGTGTGGAAAATGGTCTTCAGGCACTGAGTCCACCTCTGGGTGGCACCACAGATCAGTTGAGTCACAAGTCATGAGTCCAGGTGGGGTCAATCTGAAAGATATCTTGAAAACCATTCTTAGGTTCTACAACAGTGATGTTATCTATAGGAGCAACTGGGAAAGTCATAAATCATGCGACCTCTGGCCACATGACCCCTGAGCAGTAAGGGATTATATAAACTATGCTTATCAGAATTCAGGCCCCTCTCATAATCCTAACCTTGAAGGTTTTCATCAGTTTTACAAAGCGGGCTTTAGTTTTGGGAGGGGCTGTTACCATCTTTGCTTTAAGTTTAAACCATAAACTAAATTCTTCCCAAAGTTTGGTTGGCCTACACCCAGAAATGACCAAGGACAGCTTGGAGATCAGAAGCAAGATGGAGTCAACTATGTCATATTTCTTACTGTCACAATTTTGCAAAGGTGGCATAAACCTGGTCTTATTTCCTTACAAGCAAGCTGAACCTCTTGGTAAATACACTACTGATATTGTTCAGGAAGGGAGTTTGTATTGACTGCAGAATATCATCTTAGCAGGATAAACCTGGTTTTAGGGTTAAGGTAAACAAACCTAGGACTTATGAATTTCCTAGAAAATGTCACATAAATTAGGTGACCATCTGGGGTATAAAATAGAGATATTTTATAAGCAAAATGTTTTCTGCTATGTGAGAGAACCTGCATACTTCAGTTAGAGACTTCACCTGATCAAGGTGTGTATGTGTGTGTGTAGAAAGTCACAGGGAGCCTCCATCAAAGTTCCAGACCTGTCCTGTGCTTCAAGTGCACCTTTTGATTGCTTATATCTTTTTGGGATTATTAGTAAAGCTGGACATCGGGGAAGATCCTTGATTTGTGAAAGTCTGACTTGACAAATTGATCTTTTGTGTTAGTTTAGTTATTTTTCAAACTAAAATGTTATTTTGAGAGCACAGAGTATCAGTTTCTAAAACATTCTCATACAGAATTTGGATTAGATCTGTAAGTTTCTCCTTCTAAGTTTATATAACAAAGTACACAAATGCTGTAGATTGGTCTTCTAACGTGTATGTCATATTGACTCTTCAACAAGACTGTGCTACTACTGCTGTTTCTTCTGTTAGGTGAGGTCATGGAGATGTGAGTGATAAGGGACACATTCCTGTGTTGAGTCAGCAGCTTCTGGGTGTCAGGGGTTAGTGGTGGCAGCTGCAGCACCAGCAATGCAGTAGCGGTGTTTGGCCACTGAGCTGTCTCCTCAGTGTCCCCTGACATCCACTCCTCCAGCCTTTCCAGTAATTTTCTAAGCTCTTAATTTCCTGCATTAAATCCCTTTCTGTTTAAAATACCTAAAGCAGTTTCTGTTTCCTGTAGCAAACCTCAAATCATGTACTTAATTACTAAGACAAATAGCTATTTCATTTTGGTTTGGAGGAGTGTTTTTCAGCAACTTGATTTGTGTGCACCAATATTGTTTATCTTCAATATTTTTAAAAATCTAAGATGAAAATAAAGGGTAATAGACATTTTTTTTTGGGCAAGTAAAACAAAGGCAGGGTGAGTCATATTTTACAACCTATATGTTGTATTTAACATACATATCTTTTAGATAATTTTTTATGTAATTGCTGGGTTTTTTTCTTTTTTTGGTGGTTCTTTATGCAAGTTTAAATATCTGATTTCTTATTAAGAAATGTAACAAATGCCTTGGGATTTTTCCTGGACATGAAACTGGTTTGAAGATTATTTGAATCTATTTTTTTTTTATCAACAGATATCACTGCAAACTAATCCAAAATCTAAAATTGTTAATGCCATATGTGTCATTGATTTCCATCTTGCCAATTAAATAAAGGTTACCGCCTGGGTGCCTCAAAGATTGCCTCTCTCCCTAGGCACCATCACAGTAATTCAGCTCAGCCAGGGCACTCCTGCTGGTCGTCCCCAAATTCCCTCTGCAGGGAATGAGTGGCAGAATGCCTTCTGGGAAAAACTTCACTTAGGGAATGGCAAATCTGCACTTGACTGGAACTTCAATTTGCTCACTAGAAAGCTCATCTTTTCTGTTTTCACAAAGGGCCACGGATTAGTTCAACATATATGTATTGTGCACCTAGAATATAACAGACACTGGGCCAGGCACTAGGAATACTAAGAAACAAAATGTAAAGCTATGTGTCTGTCCTCTATAATGTCTGACTTTGAGTAGATGGCTGCATATCTAATTTTAAAACAACGTGATCCATTCCATGCATTAAGAGATTCTGAGAAACAGAGATAGGAATAGTCTAATGTCACCATGGAAAGAGAAAGAATCGAATTCACAAGTAGAGAAGATGTTAAGATTTGAACTCAGTTGTGAAGAATAAATAGGACTTTTCCAGGCCACAGCAGAGGAACGATGTGAAAGAGGAATGAAATAATCTAAAAAAAAAAAAAGAAAAAGAAATTCAATATGAGCCAAGGCAGAAAGACACAAGAGGGCCAGCTCCGTTCAGGAAATTGCCAATAGTCTTCTGAGCTGGCACAGAGCGTGGTTAGGAAGGTGTGATGGTTGCTTTCATGTGTGTACTTGGCTGGTCCACAGAGCGCCCAGATATTTGGTCAAACATTATTCTAGGGGCTTCTGTGAGAGTGTTTTGAATGAGATTAGCATCTGAACCAGTAGACTAGGTGAAGCAGATTACTCCCCCTAAGGTTGGTGGGCCTCATTTAATTAGTCGAAGGCCTGAATAGAACAAAAAGGCTGACCCTCACTGGAGTAAGAGGGAACTCCTTCCACCCAAGTGCCTTCAATCTAGGACACTGGTTGTTTTCTGCCGTCAGACTCAAACTGAAATACGGACTCTCCTGGGTTTCCAGCCTGCCAGCCTTCAGCCTGGAGCTACACTATCTGCTTTATGGGGTCTCCAGCTTGCTGACTGCAGGTTTTGGGACTTTTCAGCCTCGGTAATTAGATGAGCAATTCTGCATGCAAGTTGAGTATCCTTTACCTGAAATGCATGGGACCAGAAGTGTTTCAGATTTGGGATTTGGGCTTTTTTTTAATATTTGCCTATACATAATGAGATATCATGGGAATGGCACCCAAGTCTCAACATGAAATTTATTTATGTATATATACTTTATATGCATAACCTGGAGGTCATTTTCTATTTTAATATTTTAAATAATTTTGTTCATGAAACAAATTTTTGACTGCATTTTGACTGTGACCCATCACATGAGGTCAGGTGTGGAACTTTCCACTTGTGGTGTAATATTGGTCCTCAAAAAGTTTCAGAGTTGGAAGCACTTCAGATTGAGACTTTTGGAATAGGGATGCTCAACATGTAATATGTATATTTCCTATTAGTTCCATTTCTTTGGGAAAAAAAACTGACAAATACAGAAAAGTTGGCATAACGTGAGATTGTAACAGTAAACATGACTGGAATGTAAAAACTCCAAAGGTGCCAGGTACAATGACTCATGCTTGCAATCCCAGCAGTTTGGGAGGTTGAGGTGGGAGGATGACTTAAGGCCAGAATTTGGAGACCAGCCTGGGCAACATAGAAAACGCTGTCTCTACAAAATAACAACAACAACAATGATAATAATAATAATAATTAATTACCTGGGCATGGTGGCATGAGTAGTCCCAGCTACTCAGGAGGCTGAGGTAGGAGTATTGCTTTAGCCCAGGACTTCAAGTTTGCAGTAAGCTATGACTGGGTGACCACACTCCTGGGTGACAGAGTGAGACATATTAAACCAGCCAATATTTATTTTAGATATTATAATTGTTATTATTGACAAACCATACTTTTTCTGCTTATTTCATTGGTGATCAAGATACTCTTCTGAGGACTTTACAGGTATCCATTTATTTATTCTTGATGTCCCCTTTATAAGGGAGGCACTAACATTATCCTCAATTTATAGAGGGAGGAATGAAATATAGACAAGCAACCTGCCTAAACTCCCCAAGTTCGTAAGTGGCAGAGTCCAGAGAAGTGGAACCCAGATGATCACATCTCCAGAGCCTGCACTTTCTCACTGCCTTGGCAATGCTCTAATATTAGACTTAATTCTACAGGAATTTTCAAATATAGGGATATCTACCATCTTTGCCATTTTTAGAAATGTGATTCTGTTGGTATAATAGAGAGCAAAGTAGAGAATGGGAGTACAAAGTATGTGAAAAGCTAAGATGAAACGTAAGTGATAAGGACCTAGCTCAGATTAGCAGTGCTGGGAGTGGACAGTGGGTGATGACCCACGCAATGTTTTCAGAATGGCATCACCATGATTGGGTAACTAATCAGATGTGGAGGATAAGAGAAAAGAGGTAAAACCCAGTGCGATTAAGAATTGGTGAGTGAGTACCTGAACTAGGAAGCATATTGAGGGGAGGGGAGAAGGCAGCTAGTGCGGATTTTGGAATTGAAATTGAGTCACCCATAAGATAGGAATTTGAATCTCAATTTGGAAGAGAGGTCAGCATTAGAGAAATAAAGTTGGGAGTTGTATTAATTTCCTATGGCTACCATGATAAATTATTCCAAACTGGCTTAAAACAACAGACATTTATTCTCTCATAGTGCTAGAAGCTGGAAGCCAGAAATCAAGGTGTTGATGGAGCTCTGCTCCCCACAGATGTTCTAGAGAAGCCTCTTTCAGCTTCTGGTGATTACCACTTTTCCTTGGTGTTTTTGGCTTGTGGCCACATCCCTGCAGTCTCTGTCTCCATCTTTGTATATCTTCTTCTATGTTGCACTGAATCTCTTCCCACCAGTATCACAAGGACACTTGTGATAACATTTAGGTCCCACCCAGATAATATAGGATAATCCCTTCCTCTAAATATTCTTAATTTAATCACATCTAGGAAGACTCTTTTTACACACAAGATAAAATCATAGGTTCCAGAAATTAGGACCTGATATATTTGGATTGCCATTATTCAGCCTACTGCAAAAGTTATCAGAATATGAGTGATTTGTAAGGAAGGAGAAAAATCCCCAAGGGTGAGAGATGGTAGGAAGTCACCTTGTGGTAGGGGTAGAAATCTCTGAGCTGAGATCCTGCTTGGTCACTGCTTGTGTGTCCCTAACCAAATGGCCTCAGCAGTTTAGACCTCATTTCTCACATTGTCAAATGATGGAGCTTGACTGCCTGATTTTCCTCTTGAGTAGAAAACCTCAAGCATGTCTTTCCTCTAAATAAGTGTGCACAGCCACTTGGAAGCTATAGCTGTTAAAATAATATTATTTTACTTAAATAGCAATATTAAAACAAAAAGATAAATTCAAGGCAAAACTGTCCATAAACCTGTCATTTAACCAAATCAATATTTTCTTTGTAGGGCATTTTCTAGTCATTGAAAAAACAGACACTTATTTTTTACATATTGGCCACAATTTCATAGATAGAGTTGTATAATTTGCATTTTAATTTAAACTGTTGCCAAGATTGCCTTTCCACTTTGCTACAACCCATTTTTTTAAATCTCCCTGCTCCCTACCCTGCCCAAGCTGACTCATTGTATAGCTGAGGGAGATGCATTCTATGCATCCCCCTAGAGTTGTGCACTGGCAGCCAGCATGACAATGGGAATCCATCTTCTAAAATGATGTACAGTTTCTGCCCATAGGAATACACCCAACAATATCAACACCACACAACTTTCATTAAGGTTCTTTTCAGCTCTACATTTAGATTCTAATTCCTACTAAGGTGACAATAGATTCTAATGCAGAGACTTAAAGAAACTTCTCATAAAGCTTTTATGTTAGGTAAAGCTTGAAATAATACTTCAGAGAGTTAAAATAAGTCCCATATTGAACTTGCTCAACTTTTCACTTAGGCAATATCTCAACTATTGCTGCCCAAAGGATTAGATCCCATTCAAACATATCTACCTCAAGCTGTATTGACATCATTTTCCATGACACAAAATCACTGCTGCGATTCAGCTCTAGCACCAGTCATTCTCTACTCTGCGTAGAAGTGCTGAAAATAAGGCAAGACTGCCCCAGTTTTCTTTAATAAATAGCAATCTGAAGGTAACTGGAAAACTTCAGAAACATTCTTAGAAATCTATTTATTCTATTTAGTCTTTGTTTTTTTTTTTTTTTTTTTTTTTTTCAAGCATACTCTCTCCTTAAATAACCTTGTGATTCATGGGCACATGCTTGCATTCACACATTCCTCTCTCTCTCTCACGTACGCATAGATTGGTGGAACTATCAAAGTGCTATAATCAATTTTTGTTCAATCTATACTAAAATTTTAAATGGTACCAAAGAGCATGAAACTAAAAGAATCAATCATCCTTTATCATCTCTGTTCAGTATAAAGTTAATGTGAAATGGTCATTCTTGTTTCTTTCCAGTGGAATAGAAAACAAATTATACTCGCCACCTGAAATCTAGAACATTGAACACCTGCTTGGAGGTGTGAGGTGTCCTATTTTGTTTAATAGCAATAGGTGCAGGGATTTAATGAAATTAATTTAATGATATTAAAGGTGTTACAGTTCACAGACGTGTGCATGTCCAGTTTAAAGTGCTGTGTACAGCTCAGCACTCATAATGCTGAACAGAGTTAAACTTGTGCTTTGGGTCTCGTCTGCAATTAGCTGCTATTCTGCCTCTTCATTCACTCTGGAGGAAGCTTCCCGGGTAGGTTTGGCTTTGGGCAAGTTACCTAACCTCTCCGTGTCTCAGTTCTTTCCTCTGTTGATGAGAATTGGGCTAACAGCACCTTCCTTAAATAGATGTCGAGAGGATAAGTCAAATGATGCGTGTGAAATACAAGATAGTGCCTGAAGCATAGTAAGTGCTCAATAAATGTTTGCTACGCTATCCAATTCCTCATTTCATAGAATGGTTTAGTCATTCATCTTAATCATCCCACTTTACCAGGGTTTCCATGTGGACAATTTGCAGAGTTTCCATCGGACTCATTCATTTGACATAGTTTTCAGATCTGATTACAGCTGCCCTGCTTCACCATGTAGTAGCAATGTGAAAATTCTATGGACACCCAGTGGGGTCATTTTGTAACACAAAAGTCTTTGAGGAACTGGAAGTCCAGTTATAACCCAGAGACTGTTGGTAAAGCTGGCTTGGCAATCCTGTGCTACACATGAAACCCTGAATATCAGGAGGGCCTAGATAGGGAAACTGTAGTAGGTGCAAGTCTCCCAGTGAGTTAAGTGAAACCTATTGCATTTGAACTTCTAGACTGGCCTGTGATTGAAATGGCTGGGCACCATGCTGTCTGCCAGATGCCCAAGGGATACTCTGATCTTTTTGTTTTCATTTTCTATTTATCTGTTATTGAATATTTTTGGACACTGTGATGCCAACATAGCAGATCTTAGTGGTAGCTTCCCTTTCTATTACAAAAAAGATCTGGCTGGGCACGGTGGCTCACGCCTTTAATCCCAGCACTTTGGGAGGCTGAGGCGGGCGGATCACGAGGTCAGGAGATCGAGACCATCCTGGCTAACATGGTGAAACCCCGTCTCTACTAAAATACCAACAAAATTAGCCGGGCGTGGTGGCGGGCGCCTGTGGTCCCAGCTACTCAGGAGGCTGAGGCAGGAGAATGGCATGAACCTGGGAGACGGAGCTTGCAGTGAGCCGAGATCGCGTCACTGCACTCCAGCCTGGGCAACACAGCAAGACTCCGTTTCAAAAAAAAAAAAAAAGATCAAAGGACATTAGAGCTGTGAAAAATATCTTACTTTAAAACAACATAGGCAATAACTGTTTGTGAAAATAGTTTTTAGCATCTAGAACTCAGTGCTAGTTAAGTATTTAAGTCTTTACATGCAATTATTTATTTTACCCACTTAGAAAACTGAGACCTGGAAAGGTAAAATATTTTTCATCCAGGAGTACTCCTAATTACCCAACTCTGGGCCATTTTTTGAGGACTCGCTTAGATGACTGTCTATCTACATTAATTTTGGCTCCATTACTAGTCAAGTTCACATGTCATCAGTGCAAATGGTCAATCTTTACCAAATCGTAATCAGAGCTTACATTATATAATGCTCTACAGTTTTGGTATGTCATCTAAATTATTCTTCACAGAATACTATAACACACCTATGTAGTGTATTACAAGATGAGGGATTATAGTTATATGTATATTAAGATGAGACATTCAAATCAAGAAAGTGTAGTTTATCTACCAGTGGTTCCACAGCTGGTGAATGGTATAGTTGAGTCTTGCATCCAGGCCTCAGATGCCTTATTACGTATTCCACCCTGGGTGGAGGAATATTTCCCTGGGTGTAAGGAATAGCTTGCCATAGGGATTTATCTTAATTAGCATAGAACTAGACCACCTGGGAATGGAACACATGTTGGGATCTTGTAAAGTCAGTGATGCCAGGAATAAAGACGGGGTTTAGATAGATACATTTATTCATTAAATAGAAGCTTTAACTCCTTACCAATATTGTGAAGACTCAGGCTTGCTTATACAAAATTTGGTAAGAAAAGGTATTTTTTTATTTTATTATTTTATTATTTTTTAAATTATACTTTTAAGTTCTAGGGTACAATGTGCATAACGTGCAGGCTTTGTTAATATGTATCACTTGTCCATGTTGGTGTGCTGGCACCCATCAACTCGTCACACCCATCAACTCATCCCATTTATACAGGTATAACTTCCCAATGCAATCCCCCCCCCTCCCCCCTCCCCATGATAGGACCCGGTGTGTTATGTTCCCCTTCCCGAGTCCAAGTGACCTCATTGTTCAGTTCCCACCTATGAGTGACAACACGCGGTGTTTGGTTTTCTGTTCTTGCGATAGTTTGCTGAGAATGATGGTTTCCAGCTGCATCCATGTCCCTACAAAGGACTCAAACTCATCCTTTTTTATGGCTGCATAGTATTCCATGGTGTATATGTGCCACATAAGAAAAGGTATTTAATCGTGTTTTCTGGACTCCTACCATATTTCCCCATATTAGTTCATGCACATATAAAAAAAATTTGAATCTAACTCAATGACAACAGCTCCACACACCAAAAAAAATTTTAAATTCTAAGAATTTCATCCTTGCCTGTCCCACAGTATTGCTGTTTTCCAGAAGCCAAATTACAAGTTGTAAAAGAGGAAAGCTGTTTATGAGGACAGCTAAATAGTGATAGAGTCATTTCCTCAAATGACACTTATCTTTTAATCATAATGCCGTAAAGATAGATTAAAAGCAGTTGTTTGCTGGGGATTAAGTTCCAGTACAGAATTAAATTGACGCTGTCTAAAAAATTCACAGCCCCACCTTTGGTGTTAACGTATCTTTACAGATTCAACTTTAAAAGATGTATTAATTGTGATTAGTTGCTACAATCTACCTAATATTCTTGCCTATATTATAGAAATTTCTTTTTTAAATTTAAAGAGCTGTTTGTTGTTTCATATTTTAATTATATTGGTTAGTTAAACCAGCTATAAGTGAAAAGAGGTAATGGCTGAGGATTTTGCACTGACACCAACTCTGTTTTGTAGTTGCAAGCTAGAAACAGCCTGGTCTGACAGGGGTGGAACTGGCCACCTGGGAACAAGTGGGAAACTGAGGATGACTGAGGGCCCTCCTTCCTCCTTGCCACCCTCAAACAACACCTTTAGTTAGAACAACTTCAGTTCATATCCACAAGACAACTCTCAGAGATCTGTTCTACCCACTGGATTGTGCACTTAGTCCCCTGAAAATATCCTTGGAGTCTCATTTTGATTCCCAGGAGCCAAACAAATGTGGCAAAGGATGGGAAGAAGAGAAGATGAGGACGAAAACTCCAGTATCACTCGGTTCTTCTAGTGATGACAATAGAGATGTATGTATATACATGTGTATGCATGTATGTGTGTGTTTGTGGGTCCATGTTTATATCTATGCATTTGATAATTATTTAGTTAGTTAGTTAGATAGAGTCTCACTCTGTCACCCAGGCTGGAGTGCAGTGGCACAATTTTGGGTCACTGCAACCTCCACCTCCCGGGTTCAAGTAATTCTTGTGCCTCAGCCTCCTAAGTGGCTGGGATTACAGGCGTGTGCCATCACAACCAGTCAATTTTTCTGTTTTCAGTAGAGATGGGGTTTTACCATGTTGGCCAGGCTGTTCTCAAACTCCTGACCTCAGGTGATCTGCCCACCTCCGCCTCCCAAAGTGCTGGGATTACAGATGTGAGCCACTGTGCCAGCCTTATTTTAAAGAAAAAACTCAGCACACAAAGCACCTCTTGGTTTACAAAACCATTGGTCTATTCTCTGTAATATACATGTATGTATATGTATGTCAAGGAGGGGATGTTACCCTCAAGATACAATATACTCTATTTAAGCAGATATGTACTATACCCCTAATGTAAGGATGGCAATTCAAAATCCTAAACCAATTTTTAAACTATTCCTAGACTGAGCTGCTTTTTATTATATAGGGCTTGATAGTTTGGATGTTTGTCCCCTCGCCAAATCTCATGTTGAAATGTGATCCCCTACTTGGAAGGTGGGGGCTAGTGGGGGGTGTTTGGGTCATGGAGGTGGATCCCTCATGAATAGCTTGGTGCCCTCCTTGTGGTAATCAGTGAGTCCTTGCTCTATTTCACTCATGCGAGAGCTGATTGTTTGAAAGAGCCTTGCACCTCCTCCCCTCTCTTGTTTCCCTCTCTTGCCATATGACACATCTGCTCCCCCTTTGCCTTCCACCATGATTGTCAGCTTCCTAAGGCCTCACCAGAACAGGTGCTGGTGCCATGCTTCCTCTGCAGCCTGCAGAACTATGAGCCAAATAAACTTCTTTGCTTTATAAATTACTCAGTCCCAGATGTTCCTTTGTACCCATACAAAGTGGACTAACACACGGCTCCTTTATCAAAATGCCATTGCATAGTTGCCACTCATGACAATACTGAGTTCCCTAATTGGCAGGTTTCCAGTCTGGGCTCATGAAGATGGATCTTAAAGAGAAAAGCCAAAGGTAGACATCTTTCAAATTTAAAAAGGGATAGTCTCCCAACACCAGTAATAATCAATAACAACTGACCAAGGGTCTATCTTGTGCTGGGTAGCATGTGAGGACCTTTATACAAATCATCTAGAATCCTTAAGACCATCCTGCAAGGCGGGAGTTATTCACCTATTCAATGGATAAAAAAGAAATTGGATGGTTGAGTGATTTGTCCAGGGTCACACAGAAAAAGCCAAGAAAGCAAACTGGGATATGTCCAGGGTCAAAGCCCATGCCACTTGACTTGGGCAGGACTGCTTGCTCTTTCAAATGTCTCTTGGGGATACTTTTTTCCCACTTATTATTATTTATTCTGAACTTCACGAAAAATATACGGCAATTGTAGAAAATTTAGAAGATATGGATTAACCAAGATATAAAAAGAGAAAGAAATATTACTACCCTAATTACCAATAAATTACCACCATTAACATATTGAAGTGTATTATTTCAGATTTTTATTACCTTATAACTATATAGTGGTACATAGATAACTATATCGTAACTATTTTATAGATACTATATCTATCTATTTTATATATCTATATATCTATCCAAGTAGCTTATATCTGTAAGTATTAGTCTGTTCTTGCATTGCTATAAAGAAATACCTGAGACTGTTTAATTCTGCAAAGAGGTTTAATTGGCTCACAGCTCCACAGGCTGTACAGGAAACACAATGCTGGTATATTCTTGGCTTCTAGGGAAGCCTCAGGAAACTTACAATCATTGCAGAAAGCAAACGGGGAGCAGGCATGTCACATAGCCTAAGCAGGAGCAAGAGAACGAGGTACCACACAGTTTTAAACAGCCAAATCTCACAATGAATTACTCACTATCATGAGGACAGCACCAAGGGATGGTGCTAAACCATTTATGAAAAATTCACCTCCATGATCCAATCACCCCCAAGCAGGCCCCATCTCCAATACTAGGAATTACAATTCAACATGAGATTTGGGTGGGGACACGCATCCAAACTATATGACTATATTTTGTGCCATCTGATCTCCTTTAATTGTCAAATATTCCATCTAGGTATGTGTTATTTTTAACAAGAAATGAAACGATTATAAATACTGTTTTTTCCTTTTTTTTTTCTTTTTCTACTCAGTACACTCTGAACTTAGTATATTCTTACACATCATTTTTGTTACAGCAATTTGGTGAAAAAACATCAGTCTGCATCTGTTTGTGTGACCACAGTGTGCAAGGGGCCTCATGAACTTATAACAGAGCTGCACAGGACCAACTTGTGTAGCTGCAATATAATGCACTTTACCAATCTCCTGTTGTTGGCCATTTAAGCAGCTCCCAATTTATTTATTATTATTAACAATATTGCAATAAGTATCACTATATATTGAATACACAATCTCGTACATTAATGGAATTATTTTAAATATTTCTTTAGAAAAAAACTTTAGAGGCATAATTACTCAGCCAAATACTCTTCAACATATACTTAAGATTTGGGGAGCATGTTACCAAATTGCAATATGATTTTGCTAGTCAGTAATATTTTATCAGTTTACTCCCTTACAGGTCAATGTGAATAAAGCTGTTTTCCAGGATACAGTGGCTGAGTAGAATAACAGATTTGTAGCTATTCAGTCCCCATATCCATGCCAATTCAGGGAATATCATTAGCTTTTGAAGTTCAAAGAAACGACACCACCACAAAGACATATCGTTTTTATTTGTATTTCTTTGATTGTTAGGCTGACCATTTTTCATATACATGTAAGTATATTCATGAACATATTTGAGTGTGTGCATGTATGTGTGAATTGCCCAACACATATTTTAAGTGGGTAAACTCTCAAAAATCAATTCAAAAGTACATATTCATCACCTTTATGAGAATAGTACCTCTTATTAACTAGTACCTCATTCAACCAAATTTCACTGAGTGCTTACTACAACTGACATTCACGCCAGCACACTGATTGTCTACAGCCTTCTGATTGTTTGCTGCCCATGCTGAACCGGTGGTTAAATATTTTAAATATCACCCTGGTATTTACTATCTGCTAAAGTTCCATTCTGACATTGGAAATTTAGCAGTGAACAAAAACTCAAATCTCTGTGACACTTACATGCTGACCTAAAGATACATGTATAAAATATATAGTATCTCTGGAGAGTATACCAAAGGAAAAATAAGGCTTAAGCTCCTTTCAGCTCACATAGAGACACAGCACATAAAATATGCAACAATTATAAGAAAAGACTATACTCAGCTTTAGGACATATTCATTTCATTGTAAGGCTATGAATGCATTGATCAGTCTTAGCAGAACCCTGCCCAGATCTGCCATACTTCCCATTTCTCCTATTCTCTACCTGTGGGCTGAAACACTGCATTTTCTTTCCTTGGAAGCAAGTCTTTCCCAGTAAGATTTTGGGCAGCATATTATGCCACCCCCAGGCCTGCTGGCGGCGGAGGAGGACAGAGCATCTCCAATCTGCTCTTTTCTTTCAGGCATTCTAATTGGAAGTCCTGCCTGGAACACATGGTCAGAGTGAGGAGCCAAGAGCAGAATAAAGGACAACCACTCACACGCATTTCTTCTCAATCTGATCTAGGCTTTCCGGCTCAGCAGGGAGGTCAACGCTGCAAAATACTAAATGGTGAAGGGTCAGCAGGTGGTGACTGGCCACATCCCTGACAAGCCCTGGACATGAGAGAAGAAAGACTGGCTAGATAGATTTTTAAAGGAACTAAAATGGAGACTGGAAAATTAAGATAAAATGGAAGAGGGAAAATTAGTGGGAAATTCACTACTCTAGACTTTCCTGCCTAATGCCCTTCCAGGATTTAAAACTGCTGAGAGAAGCTAAGGCTTTTCTTTCCAAAAAAACAAACAAACAAAAAAACCTGCTAAGGAGATATACTCCTGACATTGTGAAAAAAATATCGAGGTGGAAGTAGCTAGATTTGGATTTTAAGCCAAGCTCTAAAATAAACTTATCTTGTGATATTGAGGATATATTGTTGCTTCCAAGGGCCTCAGTTTTACTTAGTGTGAAATGGACTATAACCAGTGGATTGTATCAAGAGCTCTTTCTTAGTCTGTTGTCCAAGGACCTCTCTCACCAACCCTGTGAAATCTAAAAAATTAAAATTTAAATTCAAAAAATGGCATGTGAAATACTGTATGAAAGTACAGTTTTCTTAGAATAGAGGGCTTTCCTCAGATTTGCATAGGGCCCCCAAAGGCGAGAAAGGAGACATTGGATTGACGAACCCTGTGATTCTTTATAATTCTTAGAGAAGAGGGTTTCATACTGTCATGTGGGTCCCTATTGGGAAATCAGAATTCTCCCAAGGAAGTTGTCTATATCAGACACAGTCTCTAGCCAATAGAACTTTTCCCCAGTACCCAATCCACTGTACCTCCAGCAAGAGGAGGACTTTGCTAAGAAGTGAAGCTTGAAGTGTTGAAAATCTGGGCTGCCAACTCTTCCTCACCCCTGAAACTCACTGTCCAGCCTTGTTGCCAGCCTTCACCTTTTCCATTCCTCCTGGCCACTGGAGAAGTACAAATCCCACTCATCATCGTAGACAAGTCACCTGCTGACTCTTTCATGGCCAGAACGACAGAAGTCAGTGAGAAACAATGTATGATCTGATCTAGGAATGTCTTTACCTAATTGTTTAAGAATAAAAACAGTCAAATATCTCTCCTACAGATAATCCACATGTCAAAGACTGATAGATGGGAGTAGAAATAGAAGTCTACCTGCAAATGTTTCATGAAGCTTTTTCCAAGGCAGCTGATCCTCACATGTTTTATTCGACATTGCCTTAAAACTCCTGGATCTCACCAAAGACTTTTCTTTTTACCACCCCTATTTGAAGCGCATGTGTGTGGACATGCACACACACACTCCATACATAATTATTTTTTTAAAAAGTAAAGTAAATATTAAAAAGACAGAGGGAACAAGAGTACATATCAGAAATTCTGGAGACTCATTTTTTTGTTTGTTTGTTTGTTTGTTTTGACAGAGTCTTGCTCTGTCGCCTAGGCCAGAGTGCAGTGGCACAATCTCAGCTCACTGCAATCTCTACCTCCCAGGTTCAAGAGATTCTCCTGCCTCAGCCTCCCAAGTAGCTGGGACTACAGGTGTGCACCACCATGCCTGGCTAATTTTTTTCTTTCTTTCTTTTCTCTTTTTTGGTACTTTTAGTAGAGACAGGGTTTTTCCATGTTGCCCAGTCTGGTCTCAAACTCCTGACCTCAAATGATCGCCTACCTCATCCTCCCAAAGTGCTGAGATTATAGGCATAAGCCACCACACACAGTCCCTTTTTT
>NW_016806560.1:2135750-2143108 GCF_001698545.2 Rhinopithecus bieti
TTTTTTTTTTTTTTTTTTTTGCATACAGAATTTTGAAAATGGGATCAAACAAAAAGGAAGAAAAGCAAACAAAGAAGAGGAGGAAATGGAATCCTCTAAAAGTTGTCATAGGCACTTCACAAGAAAACACTTTAATTGAGAATCTTAAAAGCAATAAATATCCTCACATCAGTGTAGGTCAACTTTTATCAAAAAGGTGTCAATCAGGAACTAAGTTACAATTTTTTAAGTGGTTAGAGCTGTTTAGATTTCAGAATTGTGGCTAATCTACTGTGGGTTCCCAATCACTGTCTCTTTGTTTTATTTTATTATTGATTAGGATCTTAACCAAGATATGAGATAATTATCATCATCTATAAGTATTTATTGATTGTCATTTGCAGAAGATGGGGCACTTGCTTAAGATCACAAAGCTTTTCTCATTCGCTATTTATAAGCTATAGACAATGCAGAAATTAGAAACACTGCATGACCAGAACCTTGTATAAATTCCTTGTCATTCACAATAGAAATTTAAAATGTTTCTGTTTTAATGTGAAATTTAGGAGGGAGGACAAATTTGTTGCCTGTCTGATATCCACTCTTCCATCCCTTTTCTGGTTAACATTCCTTCCCTTCCTCTTTCATTCTTCACGTTAGTCATTATTTTCTCAGGGAAGTCTTCCTTGCCCGTCCGAACTAGTCCAACTTGCCTTACTAAAGCTTTTCATGGTCATGGTATCATGTATGTTTCCTGCACTAAAAATACATAATTATTTGCATGATATTTTAAAAATAATACCTTACTCCACACTAGACTGTAAGTTCCCTGAGGCAGAGACTGATTCTTGTTTTTCTCACTATGATTTCTCCAGCAATTAGCAAAGCATTAGGCATATAGTGGGTACCTAGTAATACATATTGATGGGATGGGTGGATGGATGGATAATTGATTTACTGTCAGAGAGGTTATTAGTGTCAGACTTAGGTTAAAGTGAAAATAAGGCTATGTCTCATTTTACATAGAGATAAGAGCAAATACATATGGGTGAGAGGTTCCAAGACATTATTTACAGTAGCTACATCCAGTGCCACAGTTCAGGTCTCCAGGTGTGCTTACAATAAGTGGAATAATTTGGAAATCTCAGTTTCCATTTTGAACAAAACCAGTTTAGGAACTCTGAAAAAGAAGATAATCCAAAATGTACTAAACCTTGAAATAAAACAAGATTAATCCAGAAAGATCCTCTTTAATCTTGGGCATATTCTCTCTTTTTTTTTTTTTCTTTTGGGGAAAACTGTATGAAAACTGAGCTTGGGAAAGATTTTTTGGCAAGTGATGGGTGAACTGGGTGAAGTCGAATCTCAAATGAGCTCATTCAACAGCTTTAAAAAGTGGCCATTGAAAAAAAAAAAAACAAAAAACCTTTTCTGCAAAGAGATTTTCTATTCTTTCTCTCCTGGCCAATATCTCAAAAATAATTAAATGCATGCAAATAAGTAAAGGAAACCAAAGAACTTGTAACTAATAGGAGTCATCCTAAGTGTATGAACAAAAAGAAACAGAGAAGAGGAGAGGATGGAATCCATTAAACTCTCCAAGTATCTAAGACCTGCCAGCAACAGCAAAAATGAAAATTAAAACCTTACCTTTTTGAAGTTCATCCATTACTAATTGAAAGGTAAGAAGTCTGATTCTCTATGCCTTAGGAAATAAAGACTTAACAGATGTCTTTATTGAAGACGCTGCTGTTCTAAGGGGAAAGAAGATGGATAACTCTTCCTAAGCCCTTTTGTCATGTCATATCCAAGTCCTGTCACCTAAACCTGATACACAATTAAACAATTGGCTGGGGTGTTGTCTTGACAGATTATTTGCCAGGCTGGAAATGAAGAGATATTTGCAGCACTATTCACCTCTCTTTCTGGAAATGTTCCTAATGAGCAACATTACCAGCAGGAATTATTCTTGTGTTTGCGAACATCTCTCTAAATGGAATGGGGAAAGTCAACTTGAAAGCTAAACTACACAAATTAAAGGAATAAATAAGTATGCTAAAAGAAAAGAATGGCACGAAAGAGGGAGATTAAATGGTTCTTTCATCTGAAAAATACTTCAAATTAATCAGATCACTATAAAGTCCATTAGAGATGAATATTTTTATTAACAATATTCTAATTTGTTCATTTAGATATTTTAATGAATTTTACTTTGCACCCATGTTTTAAACCTTTTATTCAAAGCAACCATCTTTAAAAGTTCGTTATTGCTTTGATGTGATAAAGGACTTCATCAACACATGTTAATGAGGCTTAAGGCCTGAAAGAAATCATGTTTGCTTCCGCACATACCTCCAACTTAAGCAGATGCGAGAGTGTCATATGATAATTTCTACTTCATTCTATGTCAAAACATGTGCGTGGTATGGAATCAGCAATTATTCTCAAATGAGCATTTAAGCATTTTTATCACTATAATAAAGAAATGCCAAGCAAGACTTTGTACATGTACTGGTGCATGCGCAAGCAGAAGTGTATCCATATCTATACATTTCCATATATATAAAAGTGTGAGACCTTTATGTGTGTGTGTGCATGTTCATATACGTATATACACATGTTCATATATATGTATATATGACATGCATTTGTACATCTAGAATATTATACAAACATGGTTGTATAAATGTGTCCATATGTGTTTATATATGTAGTCTTGTCTCAGTTATTACAATTAAGACCATGTCTGCCATTTCACTTTTCTTTCTTCTCACAAGAAAAAGGGGAGAAATCAGAGAAAGGACTCCCTAAATACTACATACATAGTTTTATAACTTTATTATACATATGCTTCATCTGGACTACTTGTAAAAAATTTACTAATTTCTAAGACATAAGATTCTGCATTGCAACAACTCCCTCAATGGTGCTAATACCTGGTAACACACTATAAACGCACTGACCTTGTGGCCAGGCCAGTTTTAGACACAATTACCATCAGGGATGTTTGCCTCTAAGAAAAGGTCAGCAAACTCCAGTCTACTGCATATTTTCATTCACCCTGAGAGCTGAGAATGATTTTTCCATTTTCAAATGGTTGAAAAAAGTCAAAGAAATAATATTTCATGACATGATGAAGACTATATGAAATGCAAACATTCATCAATAAAGTTTTATTAGAACACAGCCACATTTGTTCTTTCATGTCTCATCTATGGAAGTTTTCTGGCAACAACACTAGAGGTGGTTTTCTGGCTACAACACCAGTTGTAACAGAGACAATATGCCCCACAAAGCCTGAAGTATTTACTCTCTGACCATTAACAGAAAAAGTTTTCCAACCCTGTCCTAGAGCCGCTTTCCTATTCTGTCAGTGGTCTTTACGCCCACATGGGGCATACTGTTCTGCCTCTTCCAGCCTCCCCATGTTCTTAAAGAAGGAACTGACAATATACACTCTTCATCTTCAGGAATTTTCTTATTGTATGTCTTGGCTCTTATCATCAATTTAAATATGATTTCTACTATTAAAAAAATAAAGGAAAGCTCAATGAAGAGATGAGAGAAAACAGATTCTCCATTGGTATCCTTGAAATAATACCATAACAGAATGAATGGCTTGACAGCACAGAGACCTCCTCCTTCCCAGAGTTACCCAAGGAAAGTTAGGGACTCCAGAATGTCAGGAGGATGGTAGAGAAAAAAAAAAATCAAGACTTTTTGAAATATTGACTTCAAAGTTTAGTCCAAACTCAAAATTAATGATTTATTGATTTATATTTTCTACTTTGCCTAGCTAGAAGTCTACAGAGATATATTCCCCTGTGCCTTCTACCCACAAAATGCATCCAAAAACCAACTTCTGAGTCCAATACAGAAACAATACCTGTATAAAAACGAACTACATTGGAGGACCCTGAATCCTTCTTTTGCAGCAGTGATCATAATGGTAATCACAGTGACACTTCTGCGATTATCTCTTTAATATCTACTTCTCTCCAGGTTTTCTCATCTTGGGTCCTCATCTGAACCACAAAATCCCCAAAATGCACTGAGAATTATTTTCTCAATTATCTCAAGAGATGTAACTCTATGCAACTGTGGGAGCTAATGATTCTGCTGATGTGTGTCTGTTATTTGTTTAACTGAAGACTGCAGGACAGGGAATTAGCTGGAAAGATAGGCTTGAGGTGGGGAAGCAAGGGCACGTTAGAATCAATCACAAGACTGACCTGGAATTCACACTGGTCTTTGATCATTTCCAAGGCTCAAACCTTGAAGACAGAGATGCCTGCTATGGCCCATGCAGCCATACAGGGTTCTTTGCTTAGAAGAACCTCAGGCTTATTTTAATGCTCTGCTATTTCCATTTTAAAATTTTAAATAATTTTTTAATAAAATAGACTTCATTTTCATTTTACGCTGGGCTCCACAAATGATGTAACCAACCATGCCTGCTGGAGAAACTGGTGCTCCTCATCATACACTTGACTTAGGAGCTGGCGGAGCAGAAGCAGAAAATCCAACACCATCTGCAGACACTGAGGACCCAACTATCACCCGACACCCACAAGAGAAGCCAAACATGTGCAAGCTCCAGTGTGGTCTCATGCCTAGCAGTGACCTCCTCACAGAAAAGAAATATGTCTGCTCCTTCACTTCCACTTTCCAAATCCACGCCCCCCACCCACAAACACACACACAAAACTTCTTCCGTGGCCCACAGTAACAGGGAACATGGAATACTACAGAGAACACTACAGAGAAAAGAATTCTGGGAAACGCAATTCAAGCTCAATGACGTAAATCTGCTGCAAACCCACCATTCAAGCAAAGCCTTTGTGTGGACAAAGCATTTCAGACAAATCCAGTGGGAGGCAGTAAGTGGAATGGAAAACAAACAAACAAACAAAAAAAACGGATTCAAAGCTCAGATTTACCACTTATTGACTAAAACTCTAAGTAAGTCAATCTCCCTGAGGTTCAGGTAACTCACCTCTAAAGTAAATATTACAATACCTACTTGAAGAATCACTGTGAGAATTAGGTAAAATATTTTTAACATACTTAAAACTGTTCCAGGAAATGCTGTTCAAGCTTAAGAAAAAAATTCTGCATTCATAGGTAAAACGTATAGACAAATAATCAGTCTGAAGAATGGTTTATGGGACTTAGTTGAGAGGATTAGGGCCCTTTTTAATCCTATTGCAGACACCACTAATGGAATCTCCCCAAATCTCCCTGGAATACCCCAAATGACAGAAAAAAGTAAATGTGTTCCTCCAGCAATTTCTTGCAAAACTCTATTAAGTCTTATTTTATCTTGAAAAATCCATGTGACTCTTGTATTCTGTTATAGAATGGTATTTGTTTGAATGTAAAAATTATATGTTAAATTATTTAGCAATTAGTTACCAAATTTTAAGGATGTACTGATGAACAAAGAAGCAATGATCCCATCTACCTAGAAAATGAAAAGCACAGAGGTTCTAGAATAGCAAATTCTGCAGCCACAACTCCAGCTCTCAGTAGAGTCAAGGCTAAAGCCAATGTGATTATGCAAATGAGCTACTTTGACCATAAAACCCTCAACAAGTACGTAGGCCTCCTGCAAGAAGCCCTCTCAGAACCAGTGAATCCTGACCTTTTAGTTTCACAGCACCTTTTACCTAGACTTCCTGCAACATAATTCATGGGCTAATCACCACCCTCCCAAAGCCCAGATTCTGCAGCCCTGGAAGGCTAGGACAGTATTTTAAGTGTAAAATAAATTACTCATAGAAAGCATGCTCAATAAATATGTGTTAATCACCAGATGACTACTCTTCTCACCATGAATAATTGAGAAAAGCAAAAATTACCCCAAACGAAAACTAAACAACATTTCAAATCTAAGGACTGAAAGGGTGATTAAAAGCCATTGCATTATGAGAAAGTATGTTTCTAGTGTAAAAAAATATAGTTTGCCAAGCATTCCAGGTTTATTTTGATTCAAAACGGGATTAGACAGTTAAAAAAATATACGATTTTTTGTTCTTCACGATTTTGATCATCCCCAGGGGGTAGAAACTGTTCTGGTGTCATCTTTCCATCTTTATTCAGTGAATTTTATCAGTATGACTCAGACAGAAAATGTCCTATAAGAGTTGGATTTACTTTGGTCTAAAAAGAGAAAATCTGTGAGACTGTGACAGTGTTGCTAAATCAAGAAAGATTTTTTTTTCCTTTCTTTTAATTAACAATAAGTGATTCTATGTGTATTTTTAGTGTACTTTTTCCCAGCTGAACACCGATCATAAACCTTGACAACCTGATTTTGTTTTTTGTACTAACATTCTCAAGTCTATAGATTTTAGTAAAATTACCAACAACTTTTCTTGATTCTGTGATATTCAGTGATCACTGTATGTACAGATTGAGTTCCACAGTGGCAAATAAGTACGAATAAATATTTTAGGTACCTTAATAGGCTTCTTTGTATCATTTTTTTTTTTCTTAATAAGAGAACATTCTTGCCACATTGGTCAACTGCAGCTACCAAAAGTGGTTTTAGATGGTTTCCCCAATGTGGAATTTGAATAACTTCACAATCGACTCCCCTGATGCACTGTTCACTCTATCTTCAATGTCTTTACTCTATTTCTGAATATTCAAGCGTTGCTGCCTTTCATTTCTCAGCTTACACACTGCCACCTCCATGAGGTCTTTCCAGATATCCCCTTCACTGTAATTGAGCCATAGATAGTAGTTAGCATTATTAATACTATTACTGTCACTGATGTATACCTCTAGCTTGACTGCCCTAAAACAGAATTCCAAAATACTAGCCCATATACTTGGGGCCTTCTCACTGTCTTTCTCTGCATGCCCTTCTTGCACCATCACCTGCCACACATTTTGGACTCACTCCGACCTCAGTAGTGGGAATTGAAAAAGCAAAGTCTGAGAAGCCCTGGTACCACCGCCCTGATCAATAACAGTAGCTCATTGCCACCTTTGATCATCATGTGAATTTCTTGCTCAAATTAGAGATTATAGCAATGAGCAATGCTTCCTAATTTCATTTTCTCCCCCTTTTCAGGATCTTTGATATGTCACCATTTTCAGTCCCAGAACAGTCTAAAATCTAATTTTTGCCAGCTGATCAAATGGACTGTGAGGAGAAATCCGTAAGTAAGACCCAGGTGTCAGACTAATAAATCTTCAGAGAATTGTGTTCAAATTCCATTGAGATGATAAAAGTTCGCTAACTAGAATCCACGTATAATTACAGCATATTTTTCATCACTAAAATTCCATTGTCATTAAGCCATTATCTGAAAGATTAGCCCATGATCACTTCATATGAAAACTACTAACTGGGGGGGGGGGGGGGGGGG
>NW_016806560.1:2147015-2175659 GCF_001698545.2 Rhinopithecus bieti
AAAAAATAAAAATAAATTAAATAAAAAAAGATGGGAAGAAAAAAGAAAACTACTAACTGAAAATGTAAGGAGGCATTTCAATTTATTTCATTAAACATGTTACATCATTAGGTGTTATTGATGAGGTTAATCATGATAATAAATTAGACTTTATGAAACTTTATTTAAAGAATTTAGATTGTTTTCTACAACAAAACTTGTTTGAATAATCTCCTGTAATTACCAAAGAGGGCACTGACTGCTCATATTTTAAAGAGAAAAAAGGAACAAATTAGTTACATGATATACCATCCATGTTTTCAGGGAGGAAGAAAAACAGGAGACAGAAAAAAAAAACAAAGTGGAACACAAAGTACTAGCTCTGAAATCCAAGTATACAGACCTTACCCATTTTTATCTTTACCTTTTCCTCCACCTTCAATGTGGCCCTTAACACAATGTGAATATAAAATTTGCTTTTTGATACAACTCACAAATAGTTTACTAAAAAATATTTCATCAGTGTAATTTTCTAGGTAACTTTTAAACCTTTAGTTTATTTTTTTAACTTAAAACCTTCAAAAAAGCATTAGTATAATTTCTTAAGCTGTGTTTGCAAATACAGTATATGAAACACGTAAACTTGGATCTCAGTGAATCCATTTCTTTTACCACATTTTAATCTCCTTGAAGATAAGAATATTTCATGTATCTCTTTATCCTGAAGAAACTGTATCACAAAGAGTCAGTGTTTAAAATCATTTATACATTCCCTAGTTTATTTTGAGAAGGCTTAGGATGGAATTCTAAATTGGTTACCGAACAATGCAAACATCTTTAAATACTTAGTCATGGATAAGCTCTATAGTATTGTTAATATCACTGATATAAAGATAAACTTTAGAATATATAATCTGAAAAATGTTTTTTAAAATACCACCTTAGGAGCAGACTTTAATTATTATTATTTTCCCTTTCTATTAATGCTGTCAATAAAAGTCTATTCACTTAAAGATTCCAAATGGGAGACAATCAACTTTCAGATTTAGTGCTGCCAGTCTGAATATCTTCAATTCCTCACTGCTAGCCCAGCACATCGAAGGTGTTAAGAAATGTTCTTAATCAAAAATAAAGATTCACTGCATATTATATTATGTGCATGTGGGCAAAGACAAAAGTAATGATACAGGATTGTAAATTTATATTATTCCTGAAACAACTTGGTGTTTTCATCTTCAACTTTAGCAAAGACCTATACCTGAATCAGCTAACTGGTATTTGACTTGCAGTACAATTCAGAATCGTGACACTCATTGGCAGGTGCAGAAAGTATGGTAAGGACTATGTGTATCGGAAATCAATGCCCCTTAAGAAAATAATACAGTAAGATATAAATCCAGATATTCTGCCAGCTGACTCAAGTTCACTTAAATTGAACCCTCCAATGAGGAAGGCCTGATTGAACAATCAGGAGGAGGCTGCGAATTCTGTCCCCCTGCTACCAAGTTGTAAAGGTATCCCACTTTACATGTTTTCAGAGGGTCACTTTTGATGAGAGAGGGAGAGAAGGAGAAAGAGGAGAGAGGATGATAATATAATGTCTTGCTTAGGCAAGAAAAAGAACTTCCTATAAACGTTGGAGGTAGAAAATACTCCCTGTATAACAGGCATGGTTTCATAACATTCCTGAAACAGACAAACCATGAATTGCAATGAACATTTCATTCTTTCAGAATGCCATAAGTACTAGAAGTTAATTTATGGACTCGCCTGAAATGCAGATGCTCAATCTGAGTCCTCTGACAGCCTCACCATTTTAAAAGCAAGTTGTATCCAGCACTCTTGAAGATGGAGAGGCAGCCGAGAACCACCTTCCCTAATTGCCTGATGAAGACTCCTCTTGAGTTGAGACACCAGCTTACTGGTTATTGTGTCTAATGAGTAAATTTGCAAGCCTCCCACTTTAAATGAGTTGTGTGCATTTATTTTCCACAAATGAAGAGGTTGGGTAAAAGATTTTCTAATTTAGTCTGATCTTTTACACATTTTTAGACAAAGCAGAGAAAACAACTTTTAAAACTGGCTGATGTATTTTAATGTTTTTGTTGTTGTTTTCTTTTTTGGGCCGCGAGATAAATAATAGGGCAGGGAGTTCTTTGTGAGGTTTTTCTGCCCATTAACAATTATATAACAAAGATGCCCCAATCTGCATTTTACATCTGTATGTTATTGACATTCATACTCCTAGGACCTGTCTAGCTGTCGAAGACTGCCTTTTATTTTTTCCCTAGTATTTGGCGTCTCAAATGGACAATGACAGCAGTCCCAGCCTTACTGAAGCTCATCAAACTGCTTCATTCAAAGTGATGACTGAGTTGGATTAAATCCAAGGACTCAGCTACCAGTATTAACCCATCAAATGTTGCAGCTCCTCAGATGCTCTAATCATTAGGGTGGGATTAATAGGCACGCTCTGCCACAGCCTCAATGCCTAGGAAATCATGCCAGGAGAATGCAGACGTTTAAACAGGCCGAACTTTAATCACACCAGGCAAAAAATGACAGTTTGGAAATTAACTCAGGAGGATAAAGTTGGAAAGGAGATTAAAATAGCCTGGGTGTTTATTAACAGATTGTACAATATTAGCCAAGCAGAGTCCCCAAACTTCTAGTGAGAATCCCTGGGGTGAGTGCCTTCCATGTTCTATCTTTGAAAATAAACAATGAAGGATTTGGATAGGCCCCCCAAAAAAGAAAGGCAGGTATGTAGTTAGTGGGATTATAGGTAACAAACACACAAATTTCAGGGAGAAGAAACACGTAGATAAAGACAGAATTGTAAAGTTCTTCAACAGAATTTAAAATGCTTTCTGCACCAAGTCTGCACATGTCCAGATAAATCATGATGCACTTGAGCTATGCTAGGCTACTTCGTTTTTTTTTGTTGTTTTTTTTTTCCCTGGCTGTAATAAGCATGCTTGATTGTCAGGCCCTGCTGTTCTTAGGGCCAAATCAAAAATACAATATTAACTTCTTTCAAAGATGCAGTCACCAAAGCAATAGAAGAATGCAAATAAATCAATTCTGCATGCTTAAGCCCATCCCCCTTTCATGCAAGCCTGGTGATGGAGAGCGATTCTCTTTCCCCAACTCTGCCTTATCATTTTGAGGTATGAAAAATAGATTGTGTCACCGTAATGAAGCACAGGAAAAGGGAGCTTGTTATAAGCTGATTACAGTTTAGATTGAAGGACTGGTTCTCATTAGCTATTTTAGATCGGACAGCATCCTTGAGCTGTAGTAATTACTGAAAGTAATTTTTGAAAGGGAGGGTGGGGCAGCTGGTGCAAGGAGAAATTCAAACAGTTGCATGGGGGTTGGGGAGAAGAGTGGGAAAAAAGACCCGCAGTCTGCCAGGTTATTACCCCAAATGCTAGGGCACAGTGAGGCAGCTGTGCTAGCCACTTTCTTGTCAGGCTATCCAGCAATGAGGAGAGAGTGCTTTGCATGAAGAAATGAGTACAGCATAAGAGGCCTATTGACGGTTCAAGTGGCAGGGTGACTCCCTGGAGTTATGCTTTCGACATGCAGAAGCTTGGTTTTCATCCCACAATAAATGTGATGAAGGCAGGTTTCATTGCTATTTATGGAAGCAGACTTAAAAAGAAGATGCCAAGTGATAGTCAAGGTAAAAGGACCGATTTTCTTGCTTCATTAAGGGGATTTAAGAGATTGACCATTTGCCTCATCACAAATAGGATGAAATACACAACCTTGCCAGTCTTGGAGGTATGCTGAGCAAATCTCTGCATGTGTTGTGCCAAAGGCAAGTTTTTGATGCAGAATTTTCTTCAGCATAGGAGAGAAGCCTCAGGGAAGAAAGTGTGTTATTTGTTTGTTGACTTGGGGAAAACTGGGAGGGCTGGTTTCTAGTTCTAGATCTGCCACTCACTAGACAGCCAGAGTCCCTGCATAAACCATTTAACCTCTCAGTGTGTCTGGGAAATAAAAGACGCAAATTAGATATTTTCTAATGTCCCTTATAGTTATGGATGTCTCTGATTCCCGTTATTATCTTTTCTAGCTAGTTAATTTATTGACAGTGAGATAAAAAATATAAAAAGGAAAAAATTCTTCCCTACTAAATCAAGGAACAAATTCTGCAAAAAACTAAAATGAAGGTTTCTTCTAAACATGAGATCTGGGTTGCACTTCGATGGGAAAAGAAGAAGCATTTACTGAGATTCTAATAATGCGCCATACTTTCTATGCATATTATTTAATTGGATCCCCCAATAACTCTACAAAGGACAGATGAGGAGACCCAAAAGTGCTATATAACATGCCCATGGTGACATGGCCCACAGTGGGAGAAACATGACACAGCCTATGAGCCTGTCCACCCAAATGAGCTAAATGGTCATGAAACAGAAGATTGAGTCAATCAAAATTAGAGGAGGCATGGACAGCCACCTTTGTAACATGATTTGAGCAGCGTCCAGAGGCTTCCTTTGCTCTAAATACCTCTTAAGCTGTCAGAAAGCTGCCTGGATTCCTTCCACTAAACTCCTTCTTTTGAGTTAATGAAACCACCATCTCCAGAAAACCCTGATTAAAATACAAATGTGTTACCTGGGGGTAATAAATTCATTAAGCCATTAGTAAAAATTAACAGTCTTTATAAAATTAACAGGCTGAATTTATCTGATTAGTCAGCTGTTATTCAGGAGAAAACAGATACTAAGGGGAGAACACCAAGTCAAAATTTCGCCTTCAGAGAAGAGTCAGAGAAAGTCTGACACTCTGGCCATTGTTGCAAGGGGCCCGGCCACATGTGTGCCCCAGTTAGGGTTCCTGGGCAGCTAGACAGTTGCAGGAAGGGCAGGAACAGATGGAGAGTGAAGATGAGAACAAAGTCAAAGAAGGGACTCCAGATGGGGAAATGAGGGAAGAGGGGAGCACCAAAACACATTTTATCACTTGACTGTTTGCTAAAGACTGCAGGTAACTCTCAGGATTCAGGACTTCTACATACATCACTATAATTATAGAATTTAAAAAATAATTTAGTTCAGTGACTTTCAAATTGAAATAACTGAAAATCACTCCCACATCCAAACCTTCAAAATAGAGGAGGCCTACTTTTATCTGTGTTATCTACTGGGCTTCTGTGTAATATATTGTTTGGAGAAAGGATTCGGTTGCTAAGAAAGAAAGAAAAATATAGGGGAAGGAAGGAAGGAAGGAAGGAAGGAAGGAAGGAAGGAAGCGCTGGAGGGAGGGAGGGAAAAAGGAAAAAAAAACTGGAAGAGGGAAAGTAGAAAACGGAAGTTTAGAAACTAGTGATCTAATCCAGGAATTGGCAAACCTTTTTTAGTAAAGGGCTGTACAGTAAATGTTTTAGGATTTACAGTCATTAGTCTCTGTGGCAGTTTTGAGTAAATGAATGGCTATGACTAAATAAAATGTATAAAACCAGGCATTGGCTGACCCCTGATTCTAGGCCAAGGACCTATCACCTGACAGCTAAAGGCAGTGGGGCCCAAAATAGTTAACTGCACAAAGCAACTAAGTGGTTCTGTTAGATGGATACTCAGATCTTCTCTAGTGCATTTTTTTTTCTACAGAATCTCAATATACACCTATTTGAACTTAAAATATTAGTTATACCTTGAAAAGAAGGTGCTCACAGATACTTGGAAATACAGGTCTGAGTTCAGGCTTTTCACTCAAGAGTAAGGTCTATTTAGGTTAAAATTGTGGAGTCACAGCCTAGAGAACACTGTTTTCCACAACAATATAAATTGTGGGCTTGGGCCAGGCACGGTGGCTCACGCCTGTAGTCCCAGCACTTTGGGAGGCCGAGGCGGGTGGATCACAAGGTCAGGAGATCGAGACCATCCTGGCTAACACAGTGAAACCCCGTCTCTACTTAAAAAAAAAAAAAATTAGCTGAGCGTGGTGGTGGGTGCCTGAAGTCCCAGCTACTCGGGAGGCTGAGGCAGGAGAAAGGCATGAACTCGGGAGGCAGAGCTTGCAATGAGCCGAGATCGCACCACTGCACTCCAGCCTGGGAGACAGAGCGAGACTGTCTGGAAAAAAAAATTGTGGGCTTGGGCAAAGTCACTGAGGAAGAGCAGGAAGCAAGTATGTGTTGAGACATTCAGGGAATGTCTGGTTTGCAATGCCTTAACAGAAAGGGAAGCCAGTTTACATACACACACACACACACACACACTTGCGCACACACAGAGAAAAAAGATAGAATCTGGACAAGTCATAGCACTGAGGTACTTCTTACATTCTTATGGTAGGAGTTGACACAAACTGTCTGTTTTATTTAGAAAACGAGCTGGTATGAACTCAGCAGCAGGGCTAGGGCTCCCACCACGCCTCTGGCTGTGAGCTCCAACAACAATGTGAAGCCTTTCCCCATTCCATTACTTTTTATTTTATTAACTTATTGTTGAAGTTCGAATTCATATTTTTCACATGAAAGTTCGGTACAAAATGTCTCTAAATATCAGAGAATTACCACCTTGTTTTAGCTTACTTAACCTTCTCTCTCCATTCCAATGTCAAATAAGGAGATGGAGAGAGATTATTCATATTCAGTGATTTTCTAGAAAAGGACAGAATAGTGGATAAATGCAACTGAGGTATGACCATATGGTAAAAATATTCATGATCTAGTGAGTTCACATAATACAAATATACTTGTATTCACAGTGTAATAATAAGTACCCTGCTTTTCTAGATGAAAGAGTTATATATTAGTTTTTGGAATTTTGTTAACATGATAATAACAACAGTCATGTTAGTAAAGGCTAACTAAATGCAGATATTGAGCGGGGTACCTCACATACGTGACCTCATTCAGCTTGCAGAATAGTGTTAGCACCAGCTGGAATGAAGAAGCTGAAGGTGAGCTGTATAAGAAACTTGCCCAAATTCACATGGTTACAAAGTGGCTGGGCCAAGATTTGAACCAGTTACATTTCATTTTTGTAGTTGTTGCATGAAAAATGATTGAAAAGTTCTACAAAAAATTTTACCTGAAGCTTATATTTCGTTTTATATATTGTCCTATACTAACCACCCTGATATTAAGAGATCAGATTTTAAAATTTATTTTTATCATTATCTCAGATTTGAATAGTTAGCTCTAACTTTAAAACCCACCCTCCCAATGCTTTTTTTTTTTTTTTAAATACTTTAAGTTCTAGGGTACATGTGCACAACATGCAGGTTTGTTACATATGTATACATGTGCCATGTTGGTGCGCTGCACCCATTAACTCATCGTTTACATTAGGTATATCTCCTAATGCAATCCCTCCCCCTTCCCTACTCCCCACAATAGGCCCCGGTGTGTGATGCTCCCCTTCCTGTGTCCAAGTGTTCTCATTGTTCAATTCCCACCTATGAGTGAGAACATGCGGTATTTGGTTTTCTGTTCTTGTGAGAGTTTGCTGAGAATGATGGTTGCCAGCTGCATCCATGTCCCTACAAAGGACACAAACTCATCCTTTTTTATGGCTGCATAGTATTCCATGGTGTATATGTGCCACAGTTTCTTAATCCAGTCTGTCACTGATGGACATTTGGGTTGATTCCAAGTCTTTGCTATTGTGAATAGTGCCGCAGTAAACATACGTGTGCATGTGTCTTTATAGCAGCATGATTTATAATCCTTTGGGTATATACCCAGTAATGGGATTGCTGGGTCAAATGGTACTTCTAGTTCTAGATCCTTGAGGAATCGCCACACTGTTTTCCACAATGGTTGAACTAGTTTACAGTCCCACCAACAGTGTAAAAGTGTTCCTATTTCTCCACATCCTCTCCAGCACCTGTTGTTTCCTGATTTTTCAATGATTGCCATTCTAACTGGTGTGAGGTGGTATCTCATTGTGGTTTTGATTTGCATTTCTCTGATGGCCAGTGATGATGAGCATTTTTTCATGTGTCTGTTGGCTGTATAAATGTCTTCTTTTGAGAAGCATCTGTTCATATCCTTTGCCCACTTTTTGATGGGGTTGTTGGTTTTTTTCTTGTAAATTTGTTTGAGTTCTTTATAGGTTCTGGATATCAGCCCTTTGTCAGATGAGTAGATGGCAAAAATTTTCTCCCATTCTGTAGGTTGCTTGTTCACTCTGATGGTAGTTTCTTTTGGTGTGCAGAAGCTCTTTAGTTTAATTAAATCCCAATTTCAATGCTTTTTAATTCAGTTTTTGCTCTATCTATCTATCTACCTACCTATCTATCTATCTTCCTCTTCTTCTCTCCCTTGCTGTCTCTCTGCCTCTCTCCCTCGTTCCCCTCTCTGTGTCTCCCTCTGTCTCTCTCTCACACACACACACATGCGACCACACAGACACACTGTCTCTTTCTGTCTCTTTTACCTTCATTATCTCCTTGTCCTCATGTGTATGAGCATGTGGTGTGTCCCATAAAATAATCCTCACCTAGACAAATGCTGTAGCCTGTCCATTGATGATCTCAGCCTCACTCATTTCCTTGCTTACTCTGCAGCCAGAATGAGGTTTTCACAATGTTTCGAGGACTTCCCTTTGGAGCTTGGCTTTAACACAGCCTCCAGCCCTGCCCCTTCCTCCCTCCTTAGACTCCTGGCCTCCCCTTTCCCTGACTGCCCCTTCTCTCTGTTCTCCAGTGACAGAGGCCCACTTTCATTCCTCAAAGGACTCTCGGTCTCTTTGTCCATAAGGCCTTTTAAATGTGTTGTCCCTCACAGGGGAAGCTGTTCACACCTGCAGGCTGGCCCACCTGCTCTGTCCCATCCCAAACCTATTCACTCTTCAGATCTCCATTAAAACAGGCACCCTAGGGGCTGCACTCCTTCATTTCCAGGCTAGGACATTCCTCCTCATGATGCATCTCACAGCAAACAATAGCACTTCCATAATTAGAAATTACATATGGATTGGCTTGATTATTTGTTTCTGAGCCTCCCATGAGACTTAAAGTTCTACAAAGGCAAAGACTATGTTTGTTTTCCCTAATCTTGCATTTTATACAGGCTCTGACATAAAATAGGCAAAATTATTTGTTAAGTAATTACAACTTTTAATTAAACTGCATCTCTACATTTTCAATACGACTGTTGAAACTTTCTTCCCCAAATTCTGAGCTAATTATAAAATACATTTTAAATTGCATCCTCCTGTCTTAATATCAGAGTGGTTAATATATTAAAATGAACAATTAGAAAGACAATGATAAATGTCAGGTAAAATTGCTTTATGTGCTTTTTGTTTTTGTAGAAAAAAAGTGAAAAGATGAAATTTAGCTGCTTGACATATTCCCAAGCTACTAGAGAAAAATATATATTGCCCAAGAGAATCAACTTTTTTTTTCCCTACATAGTCACTGGATGTTTCCTGGGAGAATTCAAACTACTGTGCACAAAAGCACTTTTTCATGGTGCATAGCCTCTCAGGTATACAGAAAATCACAAAGCATAAGTCAGAGATCCATTAGAGAAACCGAGAGGAGAACTCCACCAACAAACAGCCTCAGGGCCTTAGCCCCATCAGTCCCATTCCATCCTATGTCCCTCGATACAGTTTGGCTGTATCCACACCCGAATCTCATCTTGAATTGTAGCTCCCATAATTCCCACATATTGTGGGAGGGACCCGATGGGAGATAACTCAATCATGGGGGCGGTTCCTCCCATTCTGTTCTTGTGGTAGTGAGTAGGTCTCACGAGATCTGAGGGTTTTATAAGGGAATCCCTTTCACTTGGCTCTCATTCTCTCTCTTGTCTGCTGCCATATAAGATATGCCTTTTGCCTTCTGCCATGATTGTGAGGCCTCCCCAGCCACGTGGAACTGTGAGTTCTTTAAACCTCTTTTTCTTTATAAATTACCCAATCTCAGGTTTGTCTTTACCAGCAGCATGAGAATAGACTAATATAGCCCCAGAATTAGGCTGGCCTAGAGGTTGGTTTTAAATATCTGTACCCATTGGAACTTTCTACAGAGATCACTGGATGGAATTACTACTCAGCATGGCCCAACCTTGCAGCTTGACTTTACAAGTTTAATATCATGTCCCCATATGATTAATTTTAGTAACTGCCTTTGCTAAACACCTACACCTGAATTAAAATACTAAAGAGAAGGCACACTCAAGTCATTCCCCAATGAACAGATGGGCCCCAGTGTTTCCAGCTATGGACTGTATGAAGCAACAGATTGTGCATCTTTTCACAAATCCTCAAATTAGAATTTTTATGGCATCATGAATTCAAAGATGAAGTCTGTTTTCCTGCAAAGGAGATTTTGTGCTGACCTGATGCCAGCCTCTAAACCTCTTCCTCTGGTGGGACACTTTGCAAATAAAAAGTGCTTTACCATCAATTCAATTAGCTATTGCTGACAACCATTCTGGCAGTTAAGATGACTGCTATCTACCTTTCATGATTCAGTTACCTTGCTCAAAACATACCCTGAACAATTTCTTGGTGTCTGATTTCAGACCAGTTCAACTGGACTAGCCCCATCTGCAGCAACGTATTCTACGTCCTCTTAGGAACACACCTGACTACCATGGTATTAATATTGGGCTAGGCACCTGAATGCCCCTTGGTGTTTGCAAGATACGCATGCAGAGGACTTCTGCCATGACCTCCTGCTAATCCAATCAATTAGTAAGCAGGAGATGGAAGTCTGATGACACTCGTGCAGGTGTACCTGCTCTGGCAAAGGAGGAATCACACCTAACCCAGCAGAGAATAGGAAACTTGCTTACAGGGTTGGAAACTTCCATTTCAGGGAGTAACCTCTCTCTCACTGTATCACTCAGACACCCTTCTGTAGGCTTCTTAAGAGGCAACTGGAGAATCTAGAATACTCACCAAGATATAAAATGTGCTATATTTATTCACTGGAATAGTATTCAGAAGTTAAAAGCGAATAATTATGTTTACATAAATCAACATGGATAAATTTCAAAAATAAATTGTTGAGTAAAACACAACTTGCAGACAACATATACAGTATGATGCGATTTGTGTACAAAAAAAGCACATATGCACTTCATAGTAGAAAACCTCTTATTTTCTATGTACAGGCATACCTCAGCGACTTTGAAAATTTGGTTCCAGACCACTGCCATAAAGTAAATATCACAATAAAGTGAGTCATATAAAGTTTTGGTTTCCCAGTGTGTATAAATGTTATGTTTAAGCTATAGTGGAGTCTGTTAAGTATGGAATAGTGTTATGTCTTAATAATGTATACACCTTAATTAAAGAATATTTTATTGCTAGAAAATGCTAACTATCATCTGAGCCTGAAGGAGATCATAATGTTTTGGCTGTCAGAGGGTGTTGCCTCGATATTGATGGCTGCTGACTGATCAGAATGGTGGTTGCTGAAGGCTGGGATGTCTGTGGCAATTTCTTCTAATAAAATAAGAAAACAGTGGAGTTTGCCACATTTGTTGAGTCTTCCTTTCACAAAGATTTCTCTGTAGCATGTGATGCTGTCTGATAGCATCGGACCCACCGTTACCTTCTTTTGAAATTGGAGTCAATCCTCTGAAACCCTGTTGCTGCTTTATCCAATAAGTTTATGTAATATTCTAAAGTGTGTTGCCATTTCACCAGTGTTCACAGCATCTTCACCAGGAGTAGATTCCATCTCAATAAACCACTTCCTTTGCTCATCCATAAGAAACAACTTCTCCTCCATTAAAGTTTTATTATGAGATTGCAGCGATTCAGTCACATCCTCAATCTCCACTTCTATCTCTAGTTCTCTTCCTACTTCCACCACATTGGCTATGACTTCAAAGTCGTCCATGAGGGTTGGAATCAACTTCCTCCAAAGTCCTGTTAATGTTGATATTTTCAGTTCCTCTAATGAATCATAAATGTTCTTAATCGTATCTAGAATGATGAATCCTTTCCTGAAGGTTTTCAATTTATGTTGCCCAGTTCCACTAGAGGAACCACTATCTGTGGCAGTTATAGCCTCATGAAATGTATTTCTTAAATAATAAGACTTGAAAGTCAAAATTACTCCTTGACCCGTGGACTGTGGAATGGATGTTGTGTTAGCAGGCATGAAAACCACATTAATCTCCTTGTACATCTCCATCAGAGCCCTTGGGTGACCAGGTGCATTGTTAATGAGCAGTAATATTTTGAAAGGAATTGCTCTGAGCAGTAGATCTCAATGGTGGACTTAAAATATTCAGTAAAACATGCTGTAAAAAGATGTGCTGTCATCCAGACTTTGTGGCTCCATTTATTGAGCACAGGTAGAGTAGATTTAACATAATTCTGAAGAGCTCTAGGATTTTTAGATTGGTGAATGAACATCTGCTTCAAAAAGCAGCATTGAAAGCACCAGCTTCACTAGTCCCTAACAAGAGAGTCAGCCTGTCCTTTGACTCTTTGAAGCCAGGCATTGATTTCTCCTTAACAGTTATGAAAGTCCTAGATGGCATCATCTTCCAGTATAAGGCTGTTTGTCTACACGGAAAATCTGTTGTTTAGTGTAGCCACCTTCATCAATTATTTTGCCTACATCTGGACAGCTTGCTGCAGCTTCTTAGCACTTGCTGCTTCTCCTCGCACTTTTATGTTACGGAGTCAGCTCGTTTCTTTAAACCTCATAAACCAACCCCTGCTAGCTTCAAATTTTTCTGCTGCAGCTTCCTCACCTCCCTTCTTTGTAGAATTTAAAGGAGTTAGTGCTTTGCTCTGGATTAGGTTTTGACTTAAGAAAAGATTGTGGCTGTTTTGATCTTCTGTCAAGGCCACTAACTAAAACATTTTCCATAACAGCATCAAGGCTGTTTTGCTTTCCTATCATTCATGTGTTCACTACAGTAGCACATTTAATTTCCTTCAAGAACTTTTCCTTTGCATTTACAACTTGGCTAACTGTTTGGCACAAGAGGCCCAGCTTTCAGCCTGTCTGGGCTTTTGGTCATTCCTTCCTCACTAGGCTTAATCATTTCTAGCTTTTGATTTAAAGTGAGAGAGGTGTGACTCTCCTTTTACTTAAACACTTAGAGACCACTGTAGGGTTACTAAGTGGCCTAATTTCAATATCTTTGTGTCTCAGGCGATAGGGAGGACAAAGAAGAGGGAGAGACAGGGTGCAGGGTTTGGTAGAGCAGTCAGAACACATACATTTATCAATTAGGTTCATCATCTTATATGGGCACAGTTTGGGGGACTCCAAAACAATTACAATAGTAGCATCAAAGATCACGAATCACAGATCACCATAATAACAATATAATAGTTATTAAAAATAGTATAATACTAATGAAAAAGTTTGAAATGTGAGAATTACCATAATTTGACAGAGAGACACAAAGTGAGCCCATGCTGTTGGAAAAATGATGCTGATAGACTTGCTCAAGGAAGGGTTGCCACAAACCTTCAATTTGTAAAAAAGGTAGTATCGGTGAAGAGCAATAAAGCAAAGCTCAATAAAATGAGGTATACCTGCATGTAAATATACATGTGTAAACCATTAAAAAAGTGATTATTGTGCATAATAGTTGGAAATCTTTCAAGAACATTTACGAGTATTCTAAGGGAAAAGTGGACTAATGTCCCAGAAAATTATTTTTTTCCCAGTAGCTTAGGAATAAGTCAACTGCCTAAATTTCAGCTTTCGTTTTGGACATACTATCTAAATATATACATAGGTATGATACATATTCTTATATACTGTATGTATTATATGTAGTGTATCCGTAGGGGGTTGGTTCCAGGACCCTCTGTGGATACCAAAATTGTGAATGCTCAAGTTCTGCAGTTAGCCATGTAGAATCCATAGATACAGAGGATCAACTATACATCATTATTTCAGCGTGATTGTATCTGGAGGAAGGGTTAACACTGATTGTGAAGGAGACCATCCATATAATAAACGATCAGTAAAATTTCAAAATTTAAAAAATACAAAATGGAGTAAAATAATAGTAAGAGTTAACTCGTACTAAATCCTCATCATGTAGGACACTCAGGTGTTTTGCATGTTTTAATTTATTTAATCATTACACGACTCTTAAGAGGCAGGCACTATCACTACATATGAACCCACTTTGTAAAAGAGGTGATCAATGCCCAAGGGTGACGTATTCTACCCAGGAGCCCCAAAAGTTGAAAGATGGCAAGTGGAGGAGCTGGGATTGAGATCCAGGCAGACTGGCTCCAGCTTTGTGTTTAACCACTGTGCTCTGAATGGCTCCTAAAGCTCTGCTCTGACTCACCAGAGGCCCTGCCAGCTCTGTTGGGAGACAGGCAGTTCCGTCATCTAAGAGCAAAAACGCTGCAACACGTGCATCCCAACACTTGACTCTGCTTCTGGTGGGAGATCAGAAGCTCTTCATAGAAAACCACTCTCAACCTAACCCACTGCCATAGAGGAAGTCAAAAGCAGAGCAAAGCACTGTTCACGGGGCAGAGAAAGGCCTCTTGACATTCAAGGAACTAGCTTCTCTTAAAATAACTGATCAAGTTTCATGAAGTACGGAATGTTTTCAAGACAAAAAAAATGTAAAGTAGTACTTTCTTTTTCGTTCAATGCATTTGAAGATTGGCTTTAAAGACATTGATCTGGCTTATGTGTTTGTTTTTTTTCTCAAGGGAAATACTGAATCGTCTAAGATGTAGAGGGATAACTTGATTGGAAACTCAAAATGTAGTTTTCAATCTGATTCAAAATGTAGATAAAATAGGATGCCTCTTTTCCTTCTTTCTTTTGTGAACAGGTTTCAGATCAAAGGTCAATGACCTGCTAAACATGCCAAATATGCATGGATTTCCTCTCCCTCTCCAAACTGTACAAAACTGACATAAACTCCCAGAGCAAAATCTCCAGTGGGAAATGAGAATGATGTGTTTAGGCATTTTAAACATTTTATTGATGGGCATATGATGGAGATGCTGAAGGTCTAAAAGTACACAGAAAATAAGGCAAAACATTTAAAAGTCATTTTAACTCTAAGAAAACATTAACAGAGGGTTAATTAAGAAAAAATGGTATCTTTCTAGAAAGGTTATAACCTGGGTTAGCAGTGAACATTATTTATAGCATTCAAAATGAAGAAAGCAAAGATGATGGATTTAAGCAAAAGAGAATGTGATATAACAAGAGTGGAGAAGAGATTGGAGAGGAAGTATAATGAGGAGTTGAGGGAGATACAAGCCTCCAATCTTCCTCCACCATAGTGGGCAATCAATGCCTAAAAAGGAAGCAGCTTTCTAATCAGGCCTTCATTTCCATTCCTTTCCAGAAACTAAGACCACAATTGCCTTCCACAGAGCCAAATCCAGTGGTCAATACCAGTTTCATCTTATTTGGCCCAATGTAATATCTGCACAGTTTGCCATGCCTCTTCCTTAGCTGGCTTTCCACCTACATCATTATCTATTCTTTGTGTCTCCTTTGCTGGTTTTTCCTCATTCCAGATTCTGTACCCAGAACAACTGCTTCGTGAACTCCACTCTTATGTCTCTTTGACCTCCTCAGTCAGGTGCCTGCAGCAAGGTGAACAGATCATCTGAACAGGGGTAGTGTTCAGGATGAAAGGAAGATACCGATAATCAATACAATATTGATAATTTTTCATGACAGCAAAGTAAACTAAGACTTTCCGAGGCCAACCAAGCTGTGCATCACCCTTTCCAAGAGACATTTCAGAACTAATTAGCATGCCCAAACTGAACACTCGCTTTTCTCTCAAACTTGCTTTTTCTAAACTCTTACCTGCCTTTGTTAGTGGAAATCCCATTCTTCCAGTTCCTCAGGCCCAGAAGCTTGGAGTCACCCCGTCTTCCTTCCTCCTAATGTACTTACATTCAATCTATCAGCTACTCCTCCCAGCTTCTACCTTCAAAATATGTTCTAAGTCCCCCCATTTCCCACTCTCTTCTTGATCAGAGCAAACATTAACTCTAGGCTGGGTTGCAGATACATCCTTCCTGGTTCTTTCATCCTGCCCCTGTCCCACCTGTTCTGATTCCAGGAAGCAGAGAGGTTCTTTCTAAATCTAAGTCCATCTTAGGATCTTGTCTCTTCCCTACTTGAACACCTCAAAGGCTCACTCAGAGTGAAAGCTTGAGGCCTTGACAGGTGCAAGGTCTTATACAATCTGTCCCTATGCACACCCCATGTGTCCTGTCTGGCCACATTGTCATCTAGGCACCCCTGCTCACTCTACCCCAGCCTGTGAGCCTCCTGGCTGTTCTTCACGCAACATATCCTACACATAAGGACATTGCATTTTGTGTTTTCTCTACCTGCAGTCTTCACCCTTAGATACTGTGATGGTTAACACTGAGTGTCAACTTGATTGGATTGAAGGATGCAAAGTATTTTTCCTGGGTGTTTCCATGAGGGTGTTGCCAAAGGAAATTAGCATTTGAGTCAGTGGACTGGGAGAGGCAGACCCCCGCTCATTCTGGGTGGGCACAGTCTAATTAGCTGTCAGTGAGACTAGAATAAAACAGGCAGAAGAACATGGAAGGACCAGGTTGACTCAGTCTCCTGGCCTCCATCTTTCTCTCATGCTGGATGCTTCCTGCCCTCGAACGTCAGACTCCAAGTTCTTTAGCTTTTGGACTCTTGGACTTACACCAGTGATTTGCCAAGGGCTCTCAGGCCTTCGGCCACAGACTGAAGGATGCACTGTCGGCTTCACCACATTTGAGGTTTTGGGACTCGGACTGACTTCCTTGCTCCTCAGCTTGCAGATGGCCCATTGTGGGACTTTACCTTGTGATCGTGTGAGTCAATATTCCTTAATCAACTCCCTTTCACATATATACATCTATTCTATTAGTCCTGTCCCTCTAGAGAACACTGACCTAATACAGATATGCTTACAAGTCACTCTCTGTTTTCTAGTACTTTTTAAAATTCAAACATTACATTATTCTTTTAACCTCCCTTCTCTACTGTGTTGAAAATTGTCCACCTCACTCTAACCTTCCCTGTCCCTCTTGCCCATTTTGTTCTTCACTGTAGCACTACCATATATTATATATTTTGCTCACTGTGCTCCTCCCACAATGAGGATGTCAGCTCCATGGGGACAGTGACTCAACAATTTGATTCACTGCTGGGAGCCTGCACCTAGAGCTGAGCCTCATTAAATATTTGTTGAATGAATGAAATAGGAATGTAAGCATGTTATTTAAAATATGAAGGTAAATCATCAAGGACATAGTTAGAAGAACTGAAGGAGGTTGCTACTGAGGAGGCAACACTAGGCTGGGGCAGGGGATGGCTATTTTTATCATAAGCATTTTAGTACTAGCTGACTCAAAACACAATTTTCATTTCATTTTTTTAAAGTAAATTAATCTCATGAGAACCCGTGGATTAAGTCCCTCACAGCCCTAAACTCCTGGTCTTTGTATCAGTGAGGTCAAGACATTATCTTCAAATTCTTACACTGTCCTGGAGTCAGTGAGGCCAAAGTCCACACCCCTCATGCTGGTGGAGGTGACAACAAGATGCGCCTTCCTTCAGTTTGCCCACCCACCTCGGTGCACATCACCAACAAAGCTCTCTGGACCTCAGCTACCACCGCAGCTGTTCAGAGCAACCAGGTAAAAGCCTCCAACGTTCACACTGAGGAGAGACGAGGAGAGAGGCATGAAGATTCTTGGGGAAGTTACTTTTTTTTCAAAATGCATGTTAAAGAAGCAGAGAAAAGATTCATTGTGTTATTCATGAAATGCTCATCCGTTGACTGGGAAATACCCTTTTGTTGAAAGTATCTGATCTAAGGAATAAAGAAAATGTTATCTGTGCCGAGACATAGTGATTTCTGCTATAAGAAAATTAATTCGAATGTTAAAATAATCACTCCTCTTTGTCATTGTTGGTGATAAGGAGAAGAGGTAAGTGTAAAAATGGTTTTTGGGCCCCCCATTTTTTTGGTTTTTTTTTTTTTTTTTTTTTTTTTTGCAACTAACTGCTGGCATAACTAACAGCAGTTCTCTAAAATAGATTTCACAGGGGACCAGGCATTTAATTTTCTCCCCACCCTTTTGTTAACTCCGAATCTTCCCCTCAGGCTATTTGGTTAGCTGTAGAATTAGGGAAAGCCAGGACTGAGATGTCCCCTTGAAGAAAACTGACAGAGTTAGGGTTGGGAATAATGAAAATCAAACTTGGCAAAAATGGCTTTTCAGTATATCGAAAAGAGGATTGAATCCACCACGGATCAAGAAATCCCCTCATCAAATCCAATCTTGATTTTTACCTATGAACTGATTAGTCCCACCTGTCACTCAACCATTTTATCTCCCAGGCTCAGTGTATGAACAATTTTGCTGTGGTTTGTCAATTTGGTGTCAGTCCACTGAGACTAGAATATTGTTCAAGGTGGTAAGAATCAAAAAGAGAGCCACTTAAATGCATTTTATATTGCCATAAGCAGATATTTAAATCATGTTTGTAAAGCCTCAACTGTTTGAAGAAATTACAGATTACAGCAAAAATGCAAAGATAATTATGAAGTTCCAGTGATGCCACTGAATGCAATTTTATTGTCATAGTGTTTATAGACCTCAAAGAAGGGGAAGTTTGATTTGAAAATATAGGTCACTACAAGAGTTCAGGGCCACAATATTAATACATCTTTGTAGCCTTTAAGTATCCTGCAAGTGAAACAAATTTGGAAAGATTCTGCATGAGCAAATAAATCATTTCAGAAAAAACATAAAATAATGATTTTCTGTTTTTCATTAGCATTGTACCTTTAAAATTGTTATTTCACATTTCACATTTTATCATAATATTTTTCTCTTGTTTGTTCTGCTGATAATGATTATCTTGATTTATGAACACAGCTAGAGAAGCTGAACAAGCCAAATACCTTTCCATATTAAAGACACTAAGTAGGTAAAACCACTGGGTGAGGAAAATAGATTTTCCCAACCAAAGCACTGATTAGAGTCTTGGTTTCAGAAAACAGTAAGAAATATAATGACCTCCCAGTTATCCTCTGCTGATGAGATATAATCAACATTTTCCTTTTTTTTTTTTTCCTTGGTCTCCAGCAGAGCATTTATAAATGGTCACCCTATTTAAAGCAAGTTATTATAGAATGAGAAATATTTATAGAACATTCCATTAGGAGAGAAAGTTATACCCATAACATTACAGTTTGTTTTCCTTTACATCACACAGGGCTATCTCAAGCCCAATCTCTTCCTTAGATTTTTGAGACACAGCTCACACTTTACACATGAATCTCTATGTAATGCATCCACTAATTCTATTTGTAAATGCAATAGAAAGGAGTCAACTGAAAATATTATCACTTGGCATTAACATATTTAACTGGATGTCCAGGCTTGAATTCAGAAAAGCACATTCTATTGGCATAATTCTCCTCTGTGGAAATTTTGTTGAGAGGAAAAGATACATCTTATTTTGAACTTAAGGACTAGTAAAATGATTCAGCATTAATCATCAACATTAAGTGGTTCCTTGACGGCAAGCACCCTGCATATAGCCCATGAAATGTATGCTAAACCTTGCTGCAGCCCCATTTTTCAGATGAGAAGTTTGGGTAAAAAATAGGAATGCTCTGGCTATAACTAAACTAATTTGACCGACCCAAATATATTTTATTTTCCTTTATCTAAAAAGCAGTGAAAATGCGATGCTGTCGGGATCTGGGGCAGTGACTCAATGACATCGTCTGAGAATCTGTTGTTTTTCTGTCTCGGAATCCTCAGCATGTTGGAATATTGTGAAAGGATTGTCTGCAAGATGATGGTTGCAGGACCTGGCACCACATTTTCTGTTTGTATCAGTCAAAGCTGGTCAGGAAAATAGAAATTTTTCTAGGCATTTTAAACCGAGAAAGGATTTTGTTGGAATTGAGTGCTTACGGAATTGTTGGCAGGGAGGTCTGGAAGAATGGAGGTCTGTGCAGGTTACAGCTGGAGTGTTCAATACCTCACTCATGACCTGATAAGAGGAACCACTTAATTATTTCCAACAAAAGGAAGATGTTGCCCTCGAAGTGTCTGGGTCCTCTGGCTCCTGGTCTGGGTCCTCTGGCTCCTGGTCTTTCATCTTGTTAATCTGTCTTTCTCTGTCCCTCAGAGCTACTCTATCAGTCAAAGGATTTTCTACAAAGTCCTTTTAATTTTCTAAGAGAGTGTTAAGAAATAAGGAGATGTTATCTACCTAGGTTTCTCAGCCCTCTGCTTGTGAGGTTTCCTACTTTTTGTTTCAGAAGTTCTCCCTTTCCCTCGATGAGGAGGGGCAGAAAGAGAGACCTGTCACATTCTAGGGATCACTGCTTCCTTGGGAGTCAGCGGAAATGGACTCTCTTTTATTTCGGGGCAGATTGGCAGTGATGACGTCCAAGAACAGCTATCCTTTTCTTAATTTGGATGCTGAGAAGAGGGTGTTCTCTCTTCTTCAACAGAAATGTTCGATGCAGCCAGCAAGTGTAATTTATCATGACATAGAGCAAAATAGAAACATTTTTCTGAACACGCCTGGCCTTTATCTCTTCCTCTTATTGATACATACAGGGTATCCCTGGAGAATCAAAGCCAATCTTGGTGGCATATGCTCTCCTGGTAGCAATTTTACTGAGCTCATATTTTTTTTTTTTTTTTTCCACAGATGAAGGAATGATCACCACCTGACAAAAGGACAGCAGAAGCAGAGTTTTCCAAAGATTTCCTAGCAAATTCTTAAAACAGTGACTGAGTGACTTTGGACAAGTTAATTAACATCCTGGAAGGTCCACCTACTCTAAAAAGAATGGAAATATTTCCAAGCACACAGTCACTGTGAGAGCTAAATCAGGCATTTAGGAGGAGGAATAAAGCACAGATGACAGTGTTTGTATCACCTGAAGCTCTTACTCTGAGTCACAGGCAGCTTTTACTTCCCCAGATGACACTCTTGTTTGGACTCTTGTGTAAAGGTCATTCCTTGGGAAAACGGTGCATAAATCCACATGATTCAATGACTGTAACCTATGTCTATGTAGCTTCTTTTCAAATAAAGAAACCAATCTCCAGTAACTTCACTTTTGTATTTCACTGAAGTCACATTGCATATCAGTATTACATAAGAAAATGCAGCTACGTATGCTTGCTCTTTTTTGTACCTTAAAGGAATCTAAAGTCTCATTTTGCTATGGTGTTCTTCTCTTTATTAAATATTTTTGTAAGCATTACTTGGTAGTTGTATCCATACACCCAGAAATAAAAAAAGTATGCTGTATTTTATGACCAAGTTAACAGTATCTTTTGACTATTTTTGATGTTTAACCCATGCCCCAAGTACTGAATTGAAAACCTAACTCCTCATACAGATGATACTCTGCTAAATAATTGATATTCACATGACTGGGCTCTGAGTTCAACGGGTTAGAGTCCAAGCTCCACATCACATTGCATATTAGTTGAGTTATTTAAGCTCTCTGAGCCACAGTTCCAATATCTACATGAACGATTAAAACAATGTCTGATAATTTGTAAACACTCAATAAATATTAGCTGCTGCTAATATTATTACTGTTATCTTGTTATTCCTCACTAATACCTAGCAATACTTATATCACTCTAAATAGGTTCTTTGATTCTCTAAGTATGTTTCTCAATAAGCATGCAGCTTTTCTATTCCAGTTTATTACTGGTAGCCCTTTTTCCCCTCTAAAGTTCTTTAAGCATGAGAAACATTACATTCAAAGAAGTATTTTTTTAGGACTCTGGCCTGGGCATTGAGTTGGAAGACATTATTGTCACTGAAGAAGAGAATAACAAAGAGGAAAGGCTTCCTTGTGTCCTCATTTTCACTTTGATGTGCCACAAATAAAGAATAAGCTGACACTCCTAAAATATGACGACACCATATTGTTGTTACTTCGTATCCTGGCACACCAGTTCCCCTTCAGCTGCGCGGGCTGCTGAAGCCTTTGAAGTTAGAAAACACTACTGCCTGATCGCCAGCATTCATAATGAAGACACAGTGTGGTAAATCAAAATAGACATGTCACCTCATGTCTACACTCCCTTCCCAACAGGGAGGGGCAGGAAAGAGGAAGGAGAGGAAGAGGAGGAGAGGGAACGCAAGCTCAAAATTGTGATTGTAAATCAATTGGTCCTGCCTCACAGGAGGAAAAGACCAGCAACTTTTATATTACCACTCAATCCCATCTTGCGTCTTCAAATCAATTTCTCTTTCTTTTTTAATGGTTTATCATCTTTAAATATTTTTTAAAATATTTTTTTCTTCTGAAAAGAAAGAGGAATGCCATTTCTTCAAAGAAAAAAAAAAGACGTATCACTTGTCTTCCTCTCGGGGGAAATAGATGTATTTTTTAAAATTTGTTTTTCTTTGTCATAAGCAATTGTTGTGCTGTGTCAGAAATTTAAAACAGGTTGTGCATTTGAGGTCCCATTCAAATCTGAGCAGGGGACATGTGGGATATGAAGGTTTATTAGTATAAATGGATAAATAATGCATGTTGAGTCTCGGAAACCTTGTGTTCCACTAGTTGACTCCAAGAACATGTCATAATATATTTTTTTAAAATTCAACTAGGCAATATCGTCACAAAGATAAATTGATCTAAACTCTAATTGGAAAGGCACAGAAAACATATTGCTATGTTCATTTCTTTACAATAAATAATTTGAGTCTATGAACTCAACTGTGATTTATTTCTAAGTGTATCATAATCATCAAAATGGATACCAGACTTTTTGGAAACTCACTGTTAGATGTGTTCAGAATCAAAACCTGTTAGTCCATAGCACGTTGTCTTAAGTAATATTCTGCCATTCTCCTTCTGGACTCTGACCTTTCTCTTTTTACTGCAATATTATGTAAATGGAAAGATTCACCACAAATTGCATAGTGTTGCAAAACTACTTAGAATGATGTTTAAACTCAAAGGAAAATCCTCACTTGACAAATGACAGTAAATTCCACTTCCTGTTTTCCAAAGAAAATTTTCAATTTGTCAATATAATAATTTTCAAATTTCAGGTTACTTGGATTATAGGACTATTGATGAATTGTCAAAATCATAGGAAGAAGTATTTTTAAAATAAATATTGAGCGTTCATTGGGTGAGATTACAAAGAACCCAATTGTTTTCATGATTTCTTTGTGCAAAACTGGGATTAGCAAAAAGCAATTCCTAGAAGATAAAACTTTGAATCATTTACAGTACTGAGATGCCATTTTAAGCAGAGAAAAATGCAATGGTTAGGTCTGGGTGGGAAGGGAAAGAGAAAAGGGAGGCAATGTAGTTACTAAGTTCCCAGGAGTCAAGTGTATGCAGACAAAAGCCGCCGTGTAACATGTGGTCTTACTAGTTTGTGTGTCATGTAATACTTGACTATGTTTTAATCATGAAAGGGAGATGACTGAAGAATTCCAGACCTTAAATAGATTCCAGACCTACATTGTCTATACTTCTTTATATTTGGTAAAGGAAGGAATGTTAGATGTGGCTCTAGGGACATCTTAGCCTAGAAGTGTCAGACAGTAGTAGTAGGTATGGGCCTCCCACCAAATGAGGTTACCAGAGTAATCTGAAGACGGGGCCAAGTGCAGCAGCTATGGTTATCATTACTGCTACTACTGTGTTTCACTTAACATTGTTCCACCCTCTTATAGCTTATAATTACATATATTATGCATATGCAATCTCATTAGACTTTCCCAGAAGTCTTCCAAATGTCGTGATATTATCAACACATTATGAGTGATTTGAGGACAAAAAGGTCCTCAATTATTGGGCCCAAGGTGACATAGGCACCAGCAGCAGACCCTGAAACAGATCCCAGTCCCTTTGATATTCAATCTCATATTTTCAGATAAGCTGCATCACCTTTGAAAATTCATTACTAATGAGAGGAACTTTGAGGGGAGACACTTGGTTTGATGAAAGGAATATGGAGAAGCTGGAGAAATTCAGGAGAGAAAATTATACAATCCATTTAATAACCAGTTACATAGCCCTTGGTATATTTTAGGCAGCCTTAAATATGTTATAAATATTGACTCAGCAAAGCTCATATCACTCTTACAAGACAAGCGCTACAGCCCCATTTTGAAGATGCCAAAACTAAAACCTGAAGATGTCAAATAACTTTCCCAAGAACATGGCAACCTGGCTTGAGCCCATGCTATTAATTGGAGGGGTTTGCTGCCTCTTCGTGTAATGGCTTGGTTGTTGGAAGGGTTAAATAAGGTGATATAGGTCAACTGTTTATTATAGACCTTGGAAAAATGATGTTTAAAAGAAGTGAAGTACATCGTTAACGATGTGAAGAAGACAGGTGGCAGACTTATCTAGTTCGAGTGAAGAATATATACTATGATGCTACACAAAAGGATGGATGTTGAACAGAGTGGAATGAGAGCGGTTAAGGAGCATCCTTCACACAGGAAGTTTTCTGGATGGGTTAGCCTCGGCCAGGGTCCTTTCTACACAGATTTTGACCATCTGTTGAGCTTGGCACAGTTCACACAAGATTAGATTGCCTCAACATATTTTTCCTCTTAGTTCCCACTTTATCCTTACTTTAACCCAAATCTAGAATTAGTTTGCTGAGTGTCCTAAAATAATTCTACCACTCATGCAATACTGAGTTTTCAGACCCTCAAGATACAAAGATTAAGAGACACCTGCCTCACCCTTCAAGCAACAGACTTCCTATAAAGTTATTACAGACACATAAACCAGTAATAACCACTATTACACTAAGGGCTAAAATAAAAGTTTGCCTAAGGACCAGAGGGAACACATAAGAGGAATGTTGCTTTTGCATAAGGCAGATTTCCTCAAGGAACTGGAGTTAATAGGGCTTGAAAGGGAAATAAGATGAGAGGAAACGAGAGTGCAGGAGATAGTCTAAGCCAATCACACGGGCCTGTGAAGTATGGTGTGCTTAGGGAAACACAGATCACTTGTTATTGCTAGAAAATAAGTTAAGGGAGAGGGCAAGAAGAAACAGAAAAGGAGGCTAGGTAGGTGCCTTGTCATGAGGCTGTGTCCACTATGTGAAGCCACACAGGAGAGGATTAGAAAGAGGTAAAGAGATGAGATCTGTATTTCAGAAAAATGCAAAAAAACATAACATTCCTGAAAGGAAAGTTGACAAATTCATGCAGGAATAAATTAGATGCGGGAGTCTATCTATCTGAGAAGTGTTAAGAGTTTGACCTAAGATAGGTCAGTTATTAGGGGAGTAGAGAAACAAAAAACGGGTTTGCAAGTTATACAGGAAGACAAATGAAATATTGGAGCTGGCAAAGACTCTCAGATTCTTGGCATGGTGATTTTGTTAGTGGGGTCACTGATACAGATAGTGAATACAGATGGGAGAGGATTGGGGATGAAGGAGATGTGATAACAAGACTTCTGGACAGATTGAGTTTAATGTGCTCGTGAAGTATTCAAATAGAGATGTCTAGTAGACCGTGGAAAATACAAGCACATAATAGGTATTCAAAATATGTTTACCTGAGAGCACTGATCTCCCCTGAGATGTTAGTTGTTTGGGGTATATCCACTGTACTGGAATCCACAGTGTCTGGGTGATGCTTTTCACCCCACACCTCTCTGCCTCTGAATGTCATCAAATTTGTCACCAAAGTACCACCCATTGTTTTCCCTCTTTTTTTTTTTTTTTTTTTTTTTTTTGAGACGGAGTCTCACTCTGTCCACCAAGCTGGAGTGCAGTGGCCGGATCTCGGCTCACTGCAAGCTCCGCCTCCTGGGTTCACGCCATTCTCCTGCCTCAGCCTCCCTAGTAGCTGGGACTACAGGCGCCCGCCACCGCGCCCGGCTAATTTTTTGTATTTTTTTTTAGTAGAGACGGGGTTTCACTGTGGTCTCGATCTCCTGACCTTGTGATCCGCCTGCCTCGGCCTCCCAAAGTGCTGGGATTACAGGCGTGAGCCACCGCGCCCGGCCTGTTTTCCCTCTTAAGGTATCTAGTTGTTTGCCCTGTATTTACTCTTCCCACTCCCAATTCCATTTAAGGATCAACTATAATTTCCTATCTCAATAAATCAGTGGTTCTTTCCAGACTAGCAACAGCACCAGCACCTAGAAACTTGCTAGAAATACAAAATCTTGGTCCTCACCCCAAACCTACTGAATCAGAAATGTTGGGGGTGGGATTCCACAACTTGTGTTTTCACAAGTCCTTCAGGTCACTCTAATGCTTGCTCAAGTTTGAGGAACACCGCCATAGATCATCCTTTCTATAACCTAATAAATTTAGATTGCTCCAGCCTCAAATTATTCTTGCTCAAATAAGTCCTCCACTCTTCTAGGAGGGGAACAACTATTGTTCTAAAATACACATATGTTAGGGCTACTCTCAAACCACATATAATTTTTAAACACTGATTCTTTTTCTCATAGGCTAAGCTGATGTGAACGACATTTATACATTATTTTGTTTCTAAGCTGATCTAGGTACTTTCCACGGATCAACTTCAACAAACACATTGGGAAAAAGACTAGAATGGACAGGAGTGTGTGAGAGGGGAGAAAAAAGAAAGGGAAGAAAAAAGAAGAAGGTCAAGAAAAAAGAAAAAGGAGAAGTGGTTAGGAGAGTGATAGGAATATGAAAAGCTAAGAGGAATGTGTAGATGAAGAAGGAAGTAGAAAAGACAGAAAAGATAAATAAATCAACGTATGTAGACAATGATTATAGATTCTCCAGTTGGGATCTCTTGTCTCTTGCTAAGCACCTCAATAAAGATACAAGCAAAAAAATTTGGGAGTGAATTCTGCTTCATATAATTCTCATTTATTATCCTGTTAATGGCTTTCTTCACTTGGTGAGCTGAATATCCACCAGACATTTGCCCCTCTAGATCCACTACTCACCCTTCTCCACCTTGCACTGTGCCCTGGGAGACTGCCTGGCACACACCAAGTCAACAAGCTCTCTTGCCTTCTGTCTTCTGGTTGAATTTAGCAAATGGCCAAAGATTGCAAGATGAAAGAAAAGGGAGGTTGAATTATCAATTCCTTGCTCACTCCCTGCGGCATTGCTATGGAATGGCTTCCATAAACCAAGAGCATATTTTCTCTTAGCTGACCTCTCCCCACAGTTCTCTCTTGCTCTCACTCTCTCTCTCTCTGTCTCTCTCATCCCTTTAGACTTAGCTTTGGTAACCCCATTTTCACCCCTTGAATAACTGAACTGTTTCCTTGGGCTTTTCCCTATTCCCTGATCACACCATCGCAAAATTTTCTTTATAAAATTCTCTTCTCAGCCGGGCACAGTGGCTCATGCCTGTAATTTTAGCTGTTTGGGAGGCTGAGGTGGGCAGATCGCTTGAGGGCAGGAGTTCAAGACCAGCCTGATCAATACAGTGAAACCCCATCTCTACTAAAAACACAAAAATATAGCCAGGTATGGTAGTGGGCACCTGTAATCCCAGCTACTCGGGAAGCTGAGGCAGGAGAATCACTTGAGCCTGGAAGGTGGAGGTTGCAGTAAGCCAAGATTGTGCCATTGCACTCCAGCCTGGGTGCCAGAGCGAAACTCCCTCTCAAAAAAAAAAAACACAAAAACAAAAAACAAAAATCCTCTCTTCTCTTTCTCCCCTGAGTGCACAAATTTTTACTTGCCAAGACTGATAAACTTAGCTTTGAGATATCAGACTCTCTTAGTTTCCCTCCCACCTCACTAGCCACTCTATCTTTTATTTATTTATTTATTTATTTATTTATTTATTTATTTATTTTAGACGGAGTCTCACTCTGTCACCCAGGGTAGAGTGCAGTGGCATGATCTTGGCTCTCTGCAAACTCCACCTCCCGGGTTCAAGCGATTCTCCTACATCAGCCACCTGAGTAGCTGGGAATACAGGCACCTGCCAACATGCCCAGCTAACTTTTGTATTTTTAGTAGAGACAGGGTTTCACCATATTGGTCAGGCTGTTCTCAAACTCCTGACCTTGTGATATGCCCGCCTTGGCCTCCCAAAGTGCTGGGATTACAGGCGTGAGCCACCGTGCCCAGCCTAGCTACTCTATCTTAATGTCACTTTCTGGCTTCATCTCATCTTCCCAACATTTAGATTTAAGATTGCCTTGAAACTCACTTTTCGGACTTCTTTCCTCAAGGTACCCTCAGTGCCTTGACTACCTCATTCAGATGACATTAGATACCATCTATACTCTAACTGCCACATTTAATCTCCACCTTTAAGCTTTCCCCTGAATTCCAAACTCAGCTATCTGCTTGGAAATCTGACAAATTAAATTTAATTTGCTCAAATTCCATTTTCTTCACCAAAACTGTCTATACCTTGGTCATTTCCATATCAACTGTGATACCATTGTTTATTTAGTTGGTCAGTTCAAAATTCTAGAAGTCCAGCTGCATGATTCTTAGCAAACTATCACAAGAACAGAAAACCAAACACCGCATGTTCTCACTCATAGGTGGGAACTGAACAATGAGATCACTTGGACTCGGGAAGGGGAACATCACACATCGGGGCCTATCATGGGGAGGGGGGAGGGGAGAGGGATTGCATTGGGAGTTATACCTGATATAAATGACGAATTGATGGGTGCTGACGAGTTGATGGGTGCAGCACACCAACATGGCACAAGTATACATATGTAACAAA